>NC_080581.1:19413452-19716904 GCF_029962835.1 Magnolia sinica
CACTACTAACAAGATATCTTTCATAAACATGGTTAAAGCTCGCGGTCCTTTAATAGAATATCAATTATCCATACATGAACTCAACGTAATTCCATCTAACTTTCTAAGGTCTAAATGAGGTCCCACTAATATAATATGCCAAGTGTAATAGAATTGTGACAAGTTCATTTCATATTTTAATAAAGGTGTCATTCCACACCTAGTTTTCAATGTACAACATGTGGAATAAGATGAATTAAGGCATCCAGATTTTTATCATGATCAAGTAGAGACATGTCCATAATGTGAGCAATGATAGAATAACTTGCCAAATACAAGAATTAAATCCTAATCATCGAGCTACTACATATACGACATGGGTAATAGAAATTTATACCTTAACTCATATTCAACACAACCAACTAGGATGAGGAGAGTCAAATCATTTAATTGTATTGTTCTAGGACTTTAGTAAATTCAAGTTTAAACCACTCTAGCATATATAGAGTAAACTAACCATTTAAATGGGTATAAGATTCCTACCTCTTACTATAACTAGTAAGAGTAAAAGTATGCATGAGTGATCTCAAGGTGGCATGAAGAGTGTAATATGATTCTTATAGGAAGGATTTAAGTAACAAAACAATTCTACATGATCATCAACGTGTACAAAATCATAAGGTCTTTATGCAAGTAAACTTAAACCATCTTAGAATGTCATGAAACGAAGAAGCCATGTGGGATGTAACACCTGGTCCATTCGGTACTATTTTCCATGCTTATGATGATTGAAGCCCTTAGCTAGACATGGATTGATCATTAATAGTACACACCCAACTGACCGGAACCCCAAGACCTCGAAACTTATCTCATATCAACCGCCCCATCGCTGCGATCGTGGAGGTACCACCCGTGCGTCGGTATGATACTCCGTTAGTGAGATACGGCGTGAAGAATAATAAGTGTATCATGTGCGCATGGCACCATATATTTCATTCCACACATGTGCACAACACATGTCATGCACACATGTACATGCCACACATGGGTGAGAGAATCTCTACCCATGTGTGTGATGTCACACACCCATACTTCCCATCTCTCATGTGCTTCCCAAAGTCAACATCTCTCCATGCCACACCTCATGTATGACATCATCAAACCATGCCATCTCATGCTTCTTTAATCCACCATTAATTACAAATCATGAATTAATTAACAAAATTATAGCCTAAGCTAATATTAATCACATTAGCCTAACTTAACCAAAAGTTTATCTATTTCTCTATAAATACACCTCCACCCCTTAGCCTTTCACCATTTTTCTACAATTAGAGAGAGAGAGAGAGAGGATTGATCTTGGTGGGCCATCAATCATATCCCTTCCATCCATCTCCACCATCAATTCCATCTCAACCATCCATCTAATTCATCAAGGTGAGTACACCCAGTACTCCACTCTTGGTTTGTTTGTTTTTTTCTAATTATTTGTATAATTATTAGTGGAAATGATTTGAGGATAATGATGTGATCAATGGTGTGGATACATTAGAGAGTACATATAATAATAATAATAATAATAATAATAATAATAATAATAATTAATACTTGTGATGATAGGATGATAATGATGTGATTAATGGTATGGATGCATGGAAAAAAATATAATAATAATAATAATAATAAATAATTTATTATAGGCTTTATGTGGGTCCCATTGATAATGGGCTCCATCAGAATTTTGTAGCCATCCAAACAATTCAAGTATGGCAATTTGGTTGGCCGCAAACTCACACATGCACACGTGCATACACACCAAAGAAAAAAAAAGGCAGGCGTCCAAACGCCTGCCGCCGTTTGAAAGAAAAAGAAGGGAAGAGGTGTGGGTCCACAATGGGCCCCACCCATGATGTATGTATTAAATCCACGCCGTCCATTCAATTTTTCAGATCATTTTAGGCATTAAGCCAAAAAAATGAAGCCAATCCATTTCTCTGGTAGGCCACACCATCAAAAATCATGTGAAGACATGCTAAAACATATAAAAGTACTTTCTGGGGCCCAATTGAAATTTTTATGCATTTGAAACTTGGATTGAACGCTCCACCACGTGGGACACACACAACAGATGGACTAAATCGTCCTGTTGTGGGCCCCATATATGAGAAACAAAAAAAAAAAATAGAACTCTAACGCTGCAGCAAGCAGCGTCTCTTTTGGCGCTGGAAAGAGGTGGCCCCACCACAGGCCCTAGCTTGATGTATGTCGAAAATCAACACCATGAATTTGATGGGTTCCCTCTTAAAAATGGGTCGCGCCAAAAATCAACCGTACAAAGAACTTAGGTGGCCCACACCATCTAAAATAATGTGCAGACATGGCTAAAACATATAAAAGCACTTGCTGGGCCCCACCTGAAATTTAGATGCATCTGAAACTTGGACTGACCCATCAACCACGAGGGACACATACAACAGATGGACTGGATCGTCCTGTTGTGGGCCCCAAATATGAAAAAAAAAATAAAATAAAAATAAAATATGCAAAACAGCCTGACGCTGTTGCTGTCAGCGTTTGACGCTGCAGCAAGCAGCGTCTGCTGTTCACGCTGGAAGAAGATGGGCCCCACCACAGGCCCTACCTTGATGTATGTCGAACATCAGCACCGTGCATTTGATGGGTCCCCTTTAAAAATGGGTCACCCTCAAAATCCAGCCGTACACGGAACTCATGTGGCCCACACCATCAAAAAATGAAAATAAAAATAAATTCATGAAGCTGAATAAATCAACAATTTTCATGGGTCTGATTATGTGGTATATGTTATATCTAAACCATCCATCCATTTGGTGAGCTTGTCTTAAGGTTTGAGGAGAAAAATAAGATAGATCTAACTATCAAGTGGGCCACACTACAAAAGCAGCAATGATTAAATATCTACCATTGGAACCCTTTTGGGTAAGAAGTTCTGGACCAATATGAAATTTGTATTTCCCCTTAATTCAGGTCCTGGTGACCTTATGAACATATCGAATGGAAAATAAACACTATGGAGGGCCCTATGCATGATTTAACGGTGAAATCATTATCCTCACTGCTAATTGAGGTGAGGTCCAGATAATCTTTGGTTATGATTCATTTTTAGATAATTTTCTAAAATGATCTCTAAAAGTAAATGAAAGGTGTAGGTATAATAAATACATCACTTTAGGACCCATGTTACTTTGATCTCCTTGAACCATTCGTACAACTCGATGCTCGAGCATGTAAAATCACTTATTAGGTCCACCTGAAATATGGATGTATCTAAAACTTGGTCTGACCCCTCAACTAAATGGGACACACATAATGGATGGGCCGGATTTATGAAACACATCTCTGTAGACCCGATTATGAATATTTAATGGAGGGTAAACCTCTCAACTTGTGTGTGGTATGGCCCACTTTGATGCAGGTGTTATGCCACTTAATCTAGCATGGCTATGACACGATATATATTTAAGATCCTCATCATTTATCTATTTTATTAACCCTTTTGACGGTATGTTACCATGAAGCAGGCCCATCCAATGATTAGACAGCCGTACATTATGAAATAATATAAATTGAACTCTCATCACTAAAAAATTTATTATGGGTCATCCTGATGATGTATTACATATTCAACCCATCTAGCCCATGTACCGGGTCCCCTTTAGAGCATTGTCCCAAAGATTAGTTAATCCAACCTGAATTGGACCATATAATACAAGGTTGCGAGAATAAGGACCTAACTATTGAATCCAACCTAAGGCCACCATGGGGTATCTATTTAATCCATGTGGACCATCCACTTCCTCATATCATTTTAGAATTTGTGCTAAAATCAAAGTAGACCTAAGTCTTAAGTGAGTCACATACGACTTAACCTCATGGGAAAGCCCCATGAGCTCCATCATATAGAACTCATTGTAAATTTCATTTATTTGTGGGTCCAAGAATGTTAAGGCCCATTTTAAGTGAATGCTATATGAGCCCATCAGTGGTAGCCTTGTTTGGGCCAACCATTGGGCCTCTTCGACAAGGGTTGGTAATCTCCATGTGTTGAACATATGAAGAACTAGTATTATAATTTTTGGAGTAATGATGAATAATCCCTTTAATGGGCTGGTTGTGGACAGCCCTTGATCACTTGGCACTTTGGTTAGAGTATGGTCCTAAGTAATAGGATCATGTGACTTGTGTTTAAACCCTTAAACATGTTTAATTATAACAAATATGTAGACTCTAGTGGTGTGAGGGTGTGATATCCCTGTTTGGACCATTAATGATGTAGGTATTTGATGTATATATAGCCACCTAATCATAGGCAATGGTGGAGTATATGTAGTATATGTAGTCATTTAATTATATGAATGAGAGATACGTACAAGGCCACCTAACCGTATGAAATCAAGTGGCATTGATGGTCATTCAATAGCGTAGGTTTGTGCTTATCGATATAGATACCGCTGCTTGAATCATATATAACTAAGTTGTACACTAAACCGAATGTGATGTAGGGTTATGTTACCCAAGCTAATGCTATCAAGGTCCTGAATTCTATACACTGTGATCTCTAAACCGTAAATGGTACGATGAAATGTGGCTCTTGGCCTTTAACCATGCGACACTAAATATGAGTCATTAACTATGTGACGTGTGAATTGGTTGTGGTATAAGACTTATCATAATTGGTGTAGCCATGTATTCGTGGCCTATAGGCAAGGCCCATTGAGATATATTTCTGGTCCATATGATGAAGCTCATTGTGATGTATTCTCGGCCCATGTGATGTGGCCCATAGTGATGTGTATTAGGCCCAAGTATGTGGTCTACCTGTGAAATAGATTTAAGGCCACTTGCAATGTATTCGAGGCCCATGGACGAAGCCCAATGTGATGTATTTGAGAGTCATGAGCGTGGCTCATTGAGATATATTTTAGGCTCATGGGTTGTGGCCCATTGTGATGTATTTGAGGCCCATGTGTAGGGCTCACCTCTTGAGTATTTGAAGCCCATGGGTCGTGAAGCCTGATGTGGTGTATTCATGGCCCATGAGCCAAGGCCCATTGCGATGTGTAGTGCACATATGATACGGCCCAATGTGATGTATATGCGGCCCATGAGTGAGGCCCAATGGGATGAATGTGCGGCCCTTGTGTGAGACCCGAAGCGATGTATCTGAGGATCGATATGGTGTGATTTCACCATGATGTATGTATTGATATTTATGTGGGTCATTCCTTGGGGACAATGTTGGTTAAATGTCCACATTGTCGAAGCCGATTGTTGAGGCCGGTTTTTGATACAGATTATGAGTATGTGACAGCACAGCATTATCATACATGCCCATACGCATCATCTGCATATTTGTTATGAGATGTGGTTGACCATTGCATATGTCGTTGGACAGATTGTTATGAGACTCCCTGATAGGCGGAGGTTATCTCATATGAGTGCACGGTATGCGCAGGATTGATGCATGACTGTATTATATGACTCATGCATCTTGCATTGTGTGCCCTAGCGACATCAGTGTCGTAGCCTCCATAGGCATATTGTGGATGGCCAGATGGGACACCGAAAATATTTAGTTCTAGCATACGGGCGCCATAAATGTCCCTAGGTGAAAATCTCTAAACCTCCGAGGCCAGGAGACACCCCAACGTCAAGACCGAGTGGATACATGAGCGCCCGAGTGCCGAATACCAGGAGGCCGCGTCTCCCACTATGTCGTGGTCGGTTGGGAGGGGGTGTGGCCTTACCCGCCCGAGGGTAGGGGGCATTACTAGGCTAAGTTTGACCAGCTCGTAAATGAGTCTGCTATCGACGTGCCGGATAGGTATTGGCAGACTCTTGGCCAGGCGGATAGTGAGGTTTCTTACGCTTACTTGGACTGTGCTGCTGGGAGAGAGACGGTGTCATTTGGAGTGTACTAAACTCCGGTGATGATCCCAGAGATGAACTGTACTGATATGTGGACTTATTGAGCAGGAGTTGTATACTCATTCATTCATTCATTCACTATTCACTTGGGCTGGTAGTGCGTAACTATTTATTGAGTGTACCTTCGCAATGGCCAGGATTTCGATTAGGGCGCGCAACTAACCTGAGATCAGGAGTTTACCACATTGAGTCTGACTATCCAAGTTAGGTATGGGACTATTTTAGATAGAAGTCCCTTGTGATAGACCCCATAGTCTGCGATACTACGTACTACCATCCCGACTTCACTCCAGCATAGTCATTTCATTCGCACCACATATTACATTGCATCCTCGACATCTGATATTTTGCTCTTTATAACTCCTCATTTACATGCTGATTTATATTGCGTACTCTGATATTGTATGACTCATGGACTTATCAGTATTTTCGATATTGTATAATTATGGCATGACAATATGATGATAATGATGTGATTACGGATGCATGTAATATGGTTATGGCTGTGGTATGATTTTTTTGTAGCATATTTATCATGCCTGCATGTAGGACACACTGCACACACGTGTGTACTCACTAGGCTTTTTGCCTAAGCCTCCTATTTTCTCTTTTTTTTTCAGGGTTGGAGTAGCTTGGAAGACTTAGCTTTCTTGATGCATTGCATCTATTCTTCGATTTGGGCAATGTTGACGTTACGTATCTTTTGTAAAGCATTATACTTATAACCATCGGGACTTATGATGGAGAGTGTTACTTGGTAGTTTGATCATGAATCTTCATGCTCAGGTATTACTATGTATATAAATAAATAAAAATTCAGTCAAAAATCTTCCTTGTGGTGTGCTGAACTCGGGACTTGGTGTATGGAAGTCGAGTGCCGAATTCGGGGCATCACGGAAGCTGTCCGTCCCTGGGTTTGGGGCGTGACATGGGATATCCCTCACCTGGAGAGAATGTTCTTCTTAACTTGAGCCTTCTTATAAGGTGAGTCTATGAGTTCCTAAACTAAGGGATGTAAATCAAATTTTATTCTAGTTTAGGCATGGACCATAGATAATTTGAGATTGCCTTCACTTACATGATTTGAGATTAACTGAAGTGGAGCATCTTTCAAGGATATCAATTGCAAACAGTACCTGGATGAGGCATTTCAAGATTCCTGTGAGTCATGACTGAGTTGACTCAGATGGGGTTTTCAACTAATGATTAGAGAAGTTAGTTTTAAGAGATCTACTATCCTCGAGGTTAGGCTAATGATCCATTGAATCCCATGCTTTTCAAATTCATTTTCGGATGGTTTCTAACATGGGAGATGACCCGACTTAGTTAGGAGGTTAGCCGAGTCAACCCACTGCTGAGTGCAGGGTTGATTTAGTAGGAGGACAGGCTGAGTCAGCCCCCAACTGGGTGATTCTAGATTGCCCTGGACTGGGCCTTAAACTTACAGGAACTGCTTCTCAGGCCCAGCTAAGTCAGGGTTTGCATTCCTGAACCGAACCTGAGTCAATGACTCAGTAGTGACTTGAGTCAGACGGCTATCTACTAACTGGTTGTGGCGAACCATAGCTCGGCTCGAAGTGCAGGTTCTTGCTCTAGACAAATTGATCACGGCCATGATGGCAGACCAGGGTTTTCACCCTGGAATGCAGAACTAAGTCACTTAACTCGTGACCGAGTTGAGGTGACTGAGAACCCACATGGATGAGCGGCTGAAATCTGAAAGGAATAGAGGGAGGGTAGGTGTGGTAACCTGATCAAAGGCTATTCAGATGCTGAAAGAAAGTTTGGAATGACCGGTTTCACTAGTGGATGATGCAGCTAGACAGCGAGTGGTCTCAGGATTTGATTTATCTGGCCGTTCTTGGAAAGAAAACGGCTCTGCCCCCGACTAAAATCCATAATGCTACTTGGTAGGGATGAAACCCGTTTGCAATAGGGTGCGGAGCGAGTCAGGAATTTTGTTTTGGATGGCTGAGTCAAGCAGCAACTGGAAACTGGTTCCAGTAGCTACTACTCACTCTCTCCCTTCTTTTATTTCTCTCACAAACTCCTTCCTCTCTCAATCTTACTTCTCTCTCTATTCTCTTAATAGCAGATGGATTATTCCACTGAGTCGAGTTGCAACTGGTTATGCAACTCGCTCCAGCGGCACTCACTCGCTCTCTCTCTCTCTCTCTCTCTCTCTCTCTCTCTCTTTGTTCTATGTTTTTTTTTCTTCCTTGGGATTCGCCCTAATAGAAGGTTATTTATAGCCGTTCTGTTTTTGGAAACATTCCCAACTAATCACAAAGATTAGCGTGGAGATAGCACGAGTTAGCCGAGAATGGCTTAGATTTTTAGGATATGGGTCAACCGGCCAGATTGGAGAAGATGACTGGCTGATAATGATGTTTTCGTATAGGACGGTTAATTCAATGATCTAGGCCGTTTGGATGGTCCAAATGGTACCCAATAGGCTTGTAGGGTCCACTTAACCGGTATTGGATGGTCCGCTGATGAGGTTTCTTTCTAAAACAGAGGTGGTTCGAGAGGTGGCTGCATCTTGCCGATATCTCGACTTCCTTATGAGATTTCCCAGACAGCCCTAATCTCAACACCCTGGATTAGCTCTAGAGAAGCTTCCAGAGATTGATGGTTGGTTGGGATCCATCTTTTCTCAATAAGGAAGGATTCTTCCCGACTATCACCGGGTAGGACAGCATTTTTGGAAACCATAGGGTTGACGGGGCTCTAGTTGTGTACGTGGATGCCGCCTGATGGTTCCCAACAGTCGGATTTTCCAGAGGAGTGACGTATGTGTCTCAATCCTCCCCGTCAGGGCATCTCCTTTGCAACGCAAGATCAGACACCATCCGTGCCGTCCCAAGGAAATTTCAATCCTAGATGGTGACGTGGTCAGGGTCAGTGGGACCCTGGCTATCAGATGGACGGTCTGGATCTCAATTCTTCATTCAGATGGTGGCCGTTTGCATCATCAAACGGACGGCCCATTTTGAGTAGCACCGAGCGGGAGAGGAATTTCAAAATTCCTACTCTTTGCAAATTCCATCAAGTTAAAGGCTTTGACCCGATGGCTTGGTCTCATATATAGCGTGTGCACGCTACTGGTGCACGCACTCGACTCAGACGTGGGGTCCACGTGATGATCGGAGTTGATCTTCATCGTCCATTCATTTTTGGGACGACCGCTGATCACTCTAGGTTAGGAATTTACATGATCAAAAGATTAGGTGGGCAATCTTGGGTGGATTTTTGTCAAAAATGCCCATTCTAGTGGAATCTACAGTCTTTCTGGTGTTAGTGTGGTTCTAAAGTGGGTCCCACCCGATCCTCTAAAAAGATCTAAGCCATCAAACTTCTTAAAGAGTTGTTTAACTAAAGTTTGACCATTAATTTATGATATTAATGTAAGATCGAATTGTAGTGACATATAGGGAGTTTAGTTATTTTAAATTTCTATTTAAGAACTTGGGTCAAGCGTGAGTTGTTACAATTTCCTAGTGCAAAAATCCGACACGGTCACTTATCAAGTGGACCACCATGATGTGGACCACCTTCTGACAAAACTCAACCTTATCGACTTACCAATTAGACCACACTCGTATTTTGTATTTATCTATGGCTAGACTTTGTTTTTATGGTGTGGCCCACCTGATGAGAAAGATAGGTTGATTTTTCTGACAGGTGATCTTCGTGATCAAGCCAACCTATTGGAAGGGTTGGATGGACTATAACTTGCGGTCCGACATTCTGGCTCTAAAAATAGCTAGGGCTAATTTTAAAAGGGAAATACTTTGATGCTCTGGTAGTGTGATGATACGCTGCCAGCTAAATTTTACTCAAAAATGTCTCATACATGGAAGAAATAATTTAAACTAGACCATCCAAATTATGACACCAGTTTAAATGTATCATGAATAAAAATTTACTTGGACATTTATTGTTGGCACTTCCATTTATTTTCCATCACTGGTAATGCATACAGGTGTACCAGAAATGATATAGTAGCTCCATCCAAACTTATTAACTTTGAACCCAAGCGTTAAAATAAGTAAATATGTTATATGACTAGATTTTAAGAAGATTAATCACTTACTCAAACACTTATAGAAAATTATAATGATCAAGCGATAAACAGTGGGTGGGATTCTTCTTTCAAAGATGGATTGCTTTATGCATTTCACAAAAAAAATAAAAAAATAATTCATAATAACAGTGTAATCAAACAAAAGGAAAAACTCACAATCGACCACTAGAAGCAACTCCAGTAATGCGTGTCTTTAAAGAATTGCGTGATATTGAATAGAAAATAAATCCAGTGCATGAGTGCAGATTTAGATTACAACTAAGGACTATAGCTAAGAATTATCACTACATAGGATATGCTAAGATAAAGAAAAGTGATAGATTTGATTGGTTGTTTTTTATCGTTAGGATTATGTCTTTCTCTGTTGAACTCTTATGATATTTATAAAGTTCTTTTGCAGCTTATTCCTTCAGATCATTCTTTTATTACCTTGAAGATTTTTTAGTATACTACATCTTTCCCTTGCTATAACACGTATCCTTTTCAATTGGATTTTTCAAGAACGATTAAAAATAAGGTAAAACATTACCCCCCACGTTGCTTCACTTTTGATAAAAGGTGAATGTGATGTTTATTCGTTGTTTGTTGAAATAAATGTGATTGCTCAGCTATGTAAAAACATCAATTTCTGTCATCTTGTTTGAACTCAATTATATTGATCGGAAACATCAAAGTCAGCCGAATTGGTCGAACTTAGCCATCTTGGTCGAATTCGGTAGTCTTAGTCGAAAAACATCAAATTCGGTTGTCTTGATCGAACTCAGCCACCTTGATCGAAAAACAAAAAATTCAGTCGTATTGGTTGAACTTAGCCATCTTGATTTAAAAAAACACTGAATTCAGTTATCTTGGTTAAAATCAGTCATCTTGATCGAGAGACAACAAATCCAGTCGTCCTGATCGAAAAATGGCAAAGGCAACCATGACAATGGAGATTGTCGGTCAATCCATTCTGAATAGGGCTTATAGACCATAAGTTATGGTTGACCAATGTAGTAATATGGTCGAGAACTTGAGCTGCTACTTTCTTGACTATTTGAATAATTTGGTCATGATAAACAGCGAGATTCAACCATTTGAGGTGGTTTAGGGTCAACCTAATTTTGTCTTCCATATTGATACGGTAGATTCCCAATAAAGGGTTGGCCCTCGGGTACACATTGGTTTCCTTTTTCAGGAACAACATTCCTGACTTCCCATTCTGGTTGCCTTAATTCAAAATGCGGTGGAAGATTTCGCACTTCATGTACTAGAAGAGGTGTATTCCGTTGCGGAAGAGGTATTCGCAGTATTAGCTGTGGTGTTGGCACCACAGGTTGTACCAGTGGTGCCGGTGCCAGATTTTCGACATAATTAGTATTGACCTGTTGCTGAGGCGTCACATGTGTTCTTTTGGTAAATAGAGTTATCATCTGATTTATGTTTTTAGCACTACTAGCCATCCATCTACCTAAAATTTCAGTCTGAACTCATGACTGTTAAGTAATATGTTGAATTCTTCTTTGCATATCGAGCATTGTGGCAGACGAAATCTTAAGAGGCTTAACTTGAGATGAGGATGCCCATCTAAGGCTATACATGAACCGAGTTAGCTCACTTAGCTTGCTCGCTAGACTCGACTCGAAAAAGCTCGATTCGACTTGGTTCGAAACTGAGTTCGAGCCGAGTCGAGCTGATTTTTTGAGCTTAAAAAAACTTCAAACCAAGTTCAAGCTTGCTCAAGCTCGACTCGACTTGGATTAAACCCCAACTCGAATCGAACCAGTTCGGTGACTCGATTACTTTGATATTGGTGTTGCTCACAAAGTGTTTGATGAAATGACACAACGAAGTGTCTGCTGGTGGCAAGGAAGGTATGTATATGAAACAAATACCATTTTTTTCTTGATTTTGATGTTGCCTAGAAGGTGTTTGATGAAATACCAGTAAACAGCTACAAATAGTAAGAAATTGAAAGTGCACTCCATGTGTTTGTGAAAATGCCGCACAGGCTCGATCTCGGCTCGAACTAGCCCAAGCTGTTGACCGAACCAAGTCAAGCGACCAGTTAGGCTCAAGGACCGAGCTGAGCCAAGTTCAAGCTGGGGTCAGCTAGTGGTCGAGACAAGTAGAGCTGTGCCAAGCTTGACTCAGTTCGACTCATGGACAACTCTATGCCCATCTGGGTTTAATGGAAAGGGCACCGAATTCGGTAGCAAACCTAACTGCTCAGGTGCATAATGAACCTGTTTTTGGCTTATGATTTCATGCACTAATAAGTATGCTTATAACTAGGGTTCCACCGGGCATGAAAGAAATGTTCTATTTTGCACAGCTGGTGAAAAATGAATATTGATGACAACCA
This sequence comes from Magnolia sinica, assembly GCF_029962835.1. Taxonomy (NCBI): domain Eukaryota; kingdom Viridiplantae; phylum Streptophyta; class Magnoliopsida; order Magnoliales; family Magnoliaceae; genus Magnolia; species Magnolia sinica. The sequence goes on from NC_080581.1 coordinate 19,425,830, forward strand.
GTAAATTTTTTTAGTCCTACAATGTATGCCAAAAATGTTTGCACTTTGGTTTGGTTTATGTCAGGTGTAATGTGCATGGACGTGTCAAAATCAATAAAGTGGCTCGTCCAAACTGATCAACTTTAACCACAAGTGCCAAAATAAGCAAATATGCATAATACAAACATATATGATGAAATTTTAAGAAGATTGGTCGCTTACTTAGCAACTTGTAAAAATTTATAATGATCAGGCGATAATCCGAGGGTGGGTTCTTCCTCCGAAAATAGGTAACTTTATGCCTTCCACAAGAAAGGACCTTCAGAATACCGGTGCAATCAAATAAAAGAAAAAAACTCACAATTAGTCCCTAGAAGTGATTGTAAAAATGCATCTCTTAAAAGAATGCGTGATATTGGATAGAAAATAAAATAACATATGAGCATAGATTTGAATTACAACTAAGGACCATAGCTACTTGATTACCGCTAATCCTAAGATTAACTAATCTTAGAGATAAAGTAAATTAATAAATTTGATTGGTTTTTTTTTTAATTATTGGAATCGTGTCTTTCTCTGTTGAACTCTTCTACTATTTACAGAGTTCTATTGCAGCTTATTCTTCTAAATCCTTCTTCCATTACTGCAATGATTACAATAGTCAAAAAGTCTTTCTCTAGATTATTTTTTTATTACGTTTCCCTTTTGTGACAGTTCTCTTTTGTCGACTAGGTTGTGTGTTTCTCGGTTGCTCGTTCCACTTTTGTATACCTTTCGGCCGCTCATTTCATTTCAGGATGCCTCTCACCCACTCGCTCTGCATTTAGTCGCCTCTTGGCCACTCAATCTTCCATTCGTAACATTATATACATCTAGATGATGGGAAAACACAAATATCAACTTAATATATAACTTTTATGGCTTTCAAGAAGTTTTTAATGGTAGGCATTCAATCCTCACCATGTGGTCTACTCGAGCCTTGGATCTGCCTCATTTTTAGGATAATACCTTAAAATGATATGAAAAAAGGGATGGACGGAGTGGATAAAACTATATATCATGGTGGGCCGTATTGAGCATTGCCTAGATGGATTATCATTTAAGCGTCATGATACAACAAAACCTAAAACATAATTAAGAAGGTTTGATTTGAGGCCAATTTGAGAGTTTTAAGAGCTTGTGAATGGAGGTAAATGGGAAATGGAATTAGAGGTAAATGAATTGAGAGTAAATGACTTACTGGGCTTTATTTGGATGGGAGTAAATGAAATGCATTTGAAATTCAAATATTATATGAAATTGCATGGAATATGATACCACAACTATGTGCGGAAGCTTGACGGAGCTAGGAAATGAAGATTATGTTCTAGAGGGGGTGATTATAACTAAATAAAATTTTATCAATTTATATATAATTGCTTACTTAAACTAATATGTTAATTTAAACTAAGTAAAACAATTAATTATAAGGCTTCCAAGCTAATAGAGGGTCCAATCACATAGAATACAATAGATATGTCAATCAAGCAACTAGTCTATAATTGATAGTGTACATGTGCATGGGATGTGCTAACTATTATAATCATAGCATTCATCTAATCATGTATACAGGTAATTCAACAAAATAATCACATTAAGCATAATTAGAAAAGTGTTCAAATGACAATCCTAAAAACAAGCATGTATAGTGGTTTAATTTTCCTACTCCACTCCCAACGGATGCACTCTTTCTAAGTACACCAGATTTCACTATCGAAGGTTTTAAATTAGGTTCACCTTTAGCCTTTATAGCCTTACACAAGTACCTACCATGTACTCACCCATGTCGGTGGCCTACACAAAGACTAACCACGTACCCACCCTTGCTGGTAGCCTACACAATGACTTACTTAGCGTGAACTCCCACCAGAGGCTCCCGTAAGAGACTTTAGTTAGTTTTATATAAACTAACTAACAACCTCGTTTCTAGTCCAATGACATATGTTTTCTCTCGCTGAAGCCTCCTACGAAGACTAACACATATATACTCATGTCCGGTGAATTCGGTCCTACACAAGAGCTTAAGTCCTACATAAGAACCTATCGAGTTTGGGTTATAAACTCCTACCCTCAATCTTACATAAGAAAAAAAAGTATTGACTCACTAATTGACACTTACTTGTCTTGAGCTTGTTTGACGCGTCATGCTTGAGTCACTTCTTCAAAGCTCTCCTATGCTTGAATCCTCTCCTCAATTGCTCCCCTGATTATTGATATTGATGATTTATCAATGCTTCAACTTCGAGATCAAACACATTGCATGTGATGCTTCATTGAGGTGAACAAGGTAATGAGAGGTTGGATGAATCTCCTACAACTCATGGGAATGTTGTAATTCTTAAGAAATTTTAGATGGGTGTTTTAAAGATTTTAGATAAGGAATTTATTATAAGTTCAAGTATAATCTTTATAATAAGGTGGAGATCAAGTTCATCTTCTTTATTTAGGTTGGAATCCTCTTTTAAGTGAATAATCACAAGAAAGATAACTAATATATCATGAATTTAGAGGGTAGGGATGAGGGATATAAGTGGGGAATCTCCTATATTTCTATTACAAAAAAAAATATCTAAATGCCTAAGAATCAAATGTCTTTTTATAAGAAACCATTTTGTAATGGCCAGTTAATGATACGGTTAATCTAATCGAAAGGCCCTTCGATGGAATCGAAGGTCATTCGATAGGATTGAACAGTCCATCGATTCCATCGAGAAAATTCAATCCGAATTTTGAATATCTTTGGCTATAAATAGAGGCCTTATCTCATTCTAAACTACAGCAAAAAATCACTTCAAACCTTTTGCAAGTGAGAGAGAAGCTCAAGTCCTCGACAAGCTATTTGTGTGGTATTTATAATTTATTTTTAGTTTATTTAATTCCTTTTCTTAAAGATCATTTTAATCTTATTCTAAAGAGTAATCTATACTCTTCTTTGAGATATAAGAGAATTGAATCAAGTAATATTTAGGTTTTTCATTTCTAAAATCTATAGAACCCTATACTCTTTCTGTTTGATTGAATACTGCGACATCTACATTCAAGAAAGAAGTTCCTCTACTACAAGCTTCTACTACGTCTTCAAATCTATGTTTGAAGATAAATATTTTATTATATTATATTTTTAGGTTGTTCTAAGATAGCCTGTGAAAATCTCAGTGAGTTGATTTCTGATAGCTCGTGAAAATCAGAAAGCGAATTTTTATTTGTAATAGCCTTTCAAAATCATAAAAGGGGTTTTATTGTGGTGAACCCATGAAAATCACAAGGAACTATATTAGGTTGTTAAGGTGAACCTATGAAAACCTTATTATAGTGAAAGTCAAAATTACGAGGGTAGTAATTTTGGGAGTGGAGTAGGTGTGGTTGTTTTAAGCACCGAACCACTATAACTTCTTGTGCATTTATGGTGAATACTTTATTCTTTAGTGATGGATGTTATTTATTTTCATTCTTGTGGTGAATGTTGTAATTATTTTATATTGTCTTGCTAGTTTGAAAGATTAATCTTAAAGACATTCGTGAAATAAGGTTGTCTTGCATAATATTTTACGTGAAGGTTGTCCTACAGATTATTTGGAATAAAGGTTTCAATACTTAGGCGATTGAGATTTTGTATTATTTATTTAGTCCATTTTTATTTCAGTTATGTGGCATTGTCCTATTCACCCCCCCCCCCCCCCCCCCAAGACATCATTAGCTCTCATTTTCACTAAAGGAGCCTGGGCAGAAGAGCTCACCCACTTCCTCTGGTCATACCAGACAACTACACGAACGACCACAGGAGAAACTCCTTTTTCCTAACCTTCAGCGCTGAGGCTGTAGTTCCGATCGAGATCGGACTCTCGATTGCTCGGACCCGTTCTTACAATAAACGTCGAAACGTTGAGCAGATGATGTTGGACCTCTACCTAATTGAAGAAAGAAGTGAGCAAACTCATCTTAAAGTCACAACTCAATAATAGCAGGTCGCCCAATTCTATAATTTCAGGGTAAATATGAGAAGATTCTAGACCAGAGATCTGGTCGTCCGCAAGACCTTCCAGATTACAAACGAGCTCGACTCAGGGACCCTAAGGCTGAACTGGGAAGGGCCCTATAAAGTAATAAACACGAGTTGACCAAGAGCATATCAAAGACATGTAGGAGCGACCCCTGATACATCCATGGAATACCGAGCACCTGAAGATCTACTATGCATAGAAGCCGACCAAGCTCACGAGCGAAATCTACTTTTCTGTCGTTTTAAATCTACAATTAGCTACCAATCCTGTCAGGATCTACACCTTTTTTAGAACCCACAATAAAAGTCTCGAAGTAGGGAAAATTTACTCTACTTTTATGTCTACGAACGTTCGACCTGTGTAAGTCTACTTAATACTAGTCCGACCCTTGTAGAAAGAGGTCGGACCATTGGTTAAATTTCTTACATGGCCCACCGGGGACTTCCCTTAATACAAGTGAGAAATAGCTTCGTCCGACCCTTAAAGAAGAAGTCGGACCACTAACTAACACTACCACCTGAGCAACACAACCTCCAATAAAGGTAGGGTTGTTCACGAGTCAAGCTAGCTCGAAAAGCTCGCTCAACTCGGCTCGAGTTAGCTCGGATTGACTCGGCTTGAATGGCCAATTTGAGCCGAGCCAAGCTAATTATTTGAAACTTGAGTGGAGTTTAAGCCAAGTTCGACCAGGGGGCATTTCAACTCGACTTGACTCGAAGCTCGAACTCGAGCTCGACTCGACTCGACTCGATTAATAAATATATTAAATATTATATTATATATATATTATTAATATAAGTTTTAAGTTTAAACTTAAAAATAAAAAAATAAAAAACAAAACCTAAAGTCTCTACCCGACCGTGCACCCCCTTCCCTTTCCCTTTCTTCTCTTTCTCTGCCCATTGCCAGCCACACTCCCGCCCCGACCACCACCACTAGTTTTCATTTCAGCTCCACAATAGTATGATTTCAATCTCTTGAGATCTACTTCTTAGGTGAGAAACCCAAGAAATTCGAGATGGGTTCTTCTCAAATTTGTTAGAGCTTTAAGAAAATCTAATGATCTGATTGGCTAGAGCTCTTTACTTGGATTTCTGATCTGTGTTCCGCTCTGTTTCTTTTCTAATACTTGGATTTCTGCTGGTGGAAGAAGATCAAGAACAGATCAGTTCTTACAGGTTTCCTCATCCGATTCGAAGTTTTGTTTGGTTTTTTTATCGGGTTTTGCTTTAATTTTCTTATGATTTTTGAATTTTTTATCAATGGAAGAGGATCAAGAACAGAATCCATTACTCTCTCACCCAACAAGCTTGAGCTTGACTCGAGGTAAACTCGACTCGACTCGAACCACTAACTCGACTCGACAGCTTTGGCAAACAAGCCAAGCTTCAATGTTGAGCTCGAGGCCAAGCTCGAGCTCGAGCTTGAACTCGAGTACATCATGGAAAAGCCAAGCTAAGCTTGGCCCACCTCGACTCGACTCGGCTCGATGCCCACCTCTAAATAAAGGGAAACGGTGCTCCTAGAAGCAAACCGTTTAAGCCTCTACGAAGGAGTTAGTATAGTTCGTCTAATATACTTCCCAAAAATGAAGGGCCTAAGCGCGAGCTCCAGCATGGTTCAAAAGGGTCGACCTGCTAACTAACGATGGACTAATCTGATTAATCTACCTAGAAAATTCAACTACAACAGTCATTGCAACAAAAACTTTCTTTCATTTATGTGACAAGAAGAGTACATAAAAAATATATAAGTTCAAGGTTCTATTAGAGGGGCCTGCTTGGAAGGTGAGTCATTTGGCGGAGAGGGGTCTTTAAAAGGGTCAACCTCAAAGGCAAAGAGGTCGAGCTCGGGATGCGCCTATTTGATGTCTTCTAGGCACTTCTCATACCCAAGGCCATAAAGTGCGTCCATATCCTTCTAAATTGCTTAGAAGCCTTGTACTCCTCCATAGCAGCCGCCTGGGCCTCCCTTATCTTCGTGTCGTACTCGCGCCTCAATGCGCCCAAATAAGACACCCCTTTCTAGAGCTTCAGCGAGGAGCTTTTTGCACGCCTCCAGCTCGATCGTTACTCCCTCCACCTGGGCCCTCAGAACGGCGTTCGCCTCTTCCACATGAGCCCTCAGAGCAGTGTTCTCAGAGCGAAGCTGCTCGGTCTCAACACTCTCCTGCAACAACGCGGCTTCTGGCTCCTTACATTGTCTTGCCGCGCGGGATCTCGCAATAGACAACGAGAAGGGAAGGGGCGAACTGACAATAAATCCACATTAGAAGGCATGAAAAAATCATTAAGTGTCAAGAGACGACTCCAAAAAACAATAACAATTTACCCCGAAGAAAAGCTTCACTAGTTGCCCCATGAAGGCATCAGGAGGCATGTCCATCGTCCTGGCAAACTCGGAGTTGGGATGTGCCAGTCTATCCAGGGCAGGAGGTCCTCCACCGAGGCTCGGGCTAACCTGGAAGACCCTGACCCTCACCTCGACCACTAGTCGAGCCTTCCATTCAAGGCGAAGAGGATTCAGCCTAGATCGTCAACACCCCCTGAGTCTTGTCAGGTCGAATCTCAATGACAGAGGTCGCCCCCACGATGGTCTCAACCACCTCGGGAACAACAGCGGAGGGAACCGTGGTCGCCTGGTCGATACGACATCCACACGTTCCCAACTTGTAAAGGACGAAGAGCTGACTGCCCCCTTCTTCTTCGAGGTCAACCTCTGTCTCTTTTGAGCCGCCTCAGCCAAAGAAGACACCTTACACTTAGAGCCCCTCTGCTCAGGTATCCCTGCACAACAAAAAGAGACGATTAACCAGCGTACAATAAAAGGGGGACTAGGTTCCTCGACCTCTCTATTAACATACTTGCTATAGAAAGAATAAGACCTAACTTGAGAAGTAGCTCGGGCGTGATCAGCCGCCTCCAAGACCTTGCCTCGACAACCCTAGCAAGCTCCTCCCCGCTCTCTTCTGCGAGATACTTGGGCAGAAGTGCCAAAGACGAACACAGTTAGGAAAAGAATGGAATAAATTAAGGAAACACAATTCGAATATACCGACCTAGCTTGGAGAATGAGGTTGGAACCCAAGTGTAAGACCTATAACATCAGGAGACCTTCCGTACACTTCTACTTAAACAACGGCATATTTCCGGCAGACCAGATCGATAAGTTTTGATCGTTACCCTACTTTTGTATCGCAATACTCTGAGACTTATACCCTATCGACCACATGGGCATTACGATTCCAACGCAGCGCAGCACGCCCCATTTTGACCCTTAGATTAGAAGTTATAATTTTGGCATAATCTAAGGTAAGGCGCGCAATGCACGCGGGCCCCACTGGCACAAATCCCCATGTTGTCAAATTAAATAATCCATCCATCAATCAAGCCATTCATCACTCATGTCACTCTCTCCCCATTGGTTAAACAAGCTCATGCCTTTCTCATGCAACCCATACCCCTACCTATGCTAGCCATCATTTTTTTCTTCTTTTTCTCCTCATTTTACCCCTCCATCTTCCCCTTATTCCCTCCCTATCCTAAAATCTCTACCACAAAAACTCCCTAACTCCCTCTCATTTCTACCATTTTCTAGCAAGAGTAGAGAAGGATTAAGAGAGAGAAAAATATTAGAAAGATTAGGGAGATCTTAAGAGAAAAGGAGAGAAAAGAAGAAAGAGTAGAGAGAGATTAAGAAAAAAGAGAGTGTTTAGTAGAGATAAGATAGAGAGCTTGAGGGAGGGTTATGAGGGATCAAGAGAGTAAGTGAAAAAGAAAAGTAAGATTAAAGAAGCTTAGGGGTGAAGAGGAGTTTGGTGGCCCATCCGATCGCCAATCCAAGACAATCCAACCGTCTATCCTTCTAAGTGAGTGCATGGGAGGGTCAAAACCCTCCCCTTCTTTGTGATTTCTCTATTTTGGTGGGCCAATAAGGGTGGGACCCAATCATGTATTGAGTATGTGGTGGACCCCATAGTGGCAGGAGGGCCGCCCCGATGGCCGGATCTATTTCCTTTCCTTTCCCTTTCTTTTTCTTATTCTCACAGTATTGTGGGATCCACAAGTGGGCCACATTATTAAAGAGTGTATCCCGTACACTATCATAACGTGGACCACCTTGTGTGGCCCAGCATAATGTTTATTTTCTATTTAAACCAATTGATTATTTAAGCACACTTGGATGATGAAAATACACCAAAATTGATGTGATCCAAAGCTTCTTGGCCCCACCATGAGTTGGTCATTCGAATGGATGGAGTGGATTTCCTAGGTGGGCCCTACCTCACTCTTAAAATACAAGAGAGGGAGATGGCAAGTGGCTATGTCACTGGGCGTAACAATGTCCAGAGATAGTGCTGGCACCCTCTACCTCCCAAAGCCACCGTGTGGGCTTCCCTCGTGGGCCCCATCATGATGTGTGTGTGTGTATCATCCACACCGTCCATCCGATTTTCCTTCTCATTTTAGGTGTTGATCTAAAAAATGAAGTTAATCTGAATCCCAAGTGGTCCATACCGCAAATACTAAGGGGCACCCATCGCCATTACTCGCTTTACATGGGAGGTTTGGAGTGAGTTTTCACTCGTGGGACCCATATTGATGCATTTCTTAGATCCACACCATCCATCCAAATCCTGGCTCATTTTAGCAGTGGAGTCTGGGAATCAAGCTGATCCAACCATTGGGTTGATCACACTACAGCCCACGATGGGGTGGGAGTACCCCCTCATATCAACCATGCGTACCTGGGGGGGTGTCCCAACCGTGGACCCCACCTTGATGTATTTGTTTAATCTACGTCGTCCACCAACTTCTCCATATCGTTTTAGGCTACGGGCTGAAAAATGGGGCAAATCCTAGCCTCGAGTGGACCATGATAAGGCAAATAAAGTTCCATTGTTGGAACTTTCTAAGGTTGACTATTGTGTGTGTAGGTGATGGACCTACCCAACATTGGACTCCTTCGGTCTATAGAGAGATGGTTGATATAATGGAGAGAATGGATTATTCATTAGTGGACCCCACATAGTAGAAAACGAAAATAAATAAAGGAAGAAAGAAAAAGAAAAAAAGTGTCCTCGGCCGTTATTGCCAAGTGATGTGAGGGCGGAAGCCACCTTGGGTTTTCCCCACACGTGGACCCCACCATGATGTATGTGTTTAATCCACGCCATCCACCATCTACTTCAGATAATTTTAGACCATGGGCCAAATTTTGAGGAAGATCTGAGTCTCTCGTGGGCCATATTAAGGAGAACAATGCCCATCTAATGAAACCTCCTAAGGCCCGCTGTGGAGTCCCTGATCATCTAAACCAGTCCTAGTAAGAGTCTATTTGACCTCATTCAAGGTGGCCAAGATGGTGAATGGATTAGATAATCCACTTAGGGCCACCTTAATGGTGTATGTAAAACTTACAAAAAATATAATAATAATAATAATAAAAGTTTATAAATATCATGCACGTGGGCGGTAACTCATTCTTGATTGATTTTGGGTCTCACAAGTGGGACCCTATTCTAATGTTTATATTGATCTACACCGCCCACCAACTTCTCAAGATCATTTTATGTCATGGGTCGAAAGATGAGATAGATTCGAGTCTCAAGTGGGCTGCAATGAAGGAAGCAAACAATTACTTTTGAAATCTTCCAAGGTCCACTGTGGAGTCTTTGTTCGTCCAAATCAACCCAAATCAGAGCCCATTAGACCCGCTCAAGATGGACTATGCGGTGAACGAAGTGGAAAATCTATGTGGGACCCGCACTAATAATGTATTTTTTAAAAAAAGAAATAGAAAAAAAAAAGGTAAAATAAAATACCCAGTGGGCGGGGTTATATATGGGACCCTATGTGATGTATGTATCCTATTTACTCTTGTTGGATCATGTTAGGCCATGGGCCCAAAAGTCAGGCTAATCCAGATCTTAGGTGAGCTGCACCATAGGGAATTGTGAGGGTAGAAACCTCTTGGACTTGGGATTTATTGGTTTTAGGATCCCCTGGACTTGGGAATCCTTGAAATCGATATCCCTTAGGTCTTTGGTTATGTTTGACATCTTGGATTCAAATCCTTAAATTAGTAGGCGCGTGAATGTTGAAACTATAGTTATATCAAATCCATTTAAGCATATACTTGGCCTAAACTGATGAAATCCCAAGACTCATATAGGCCATGAGTAAAGGATCACATCATAATGACTAACCAATGATCTATAACCGTCGATTTACGTTAGCAATGATCAGAAGGTGCAAATCATTCTACTAAAGTAACTATAGTGATGTCATTGATAATCTGATTATTTTGGGACATCATTAGTAGGCCATGTGCCTAAATGGATTGGCAACCTAGTGACACACGTGTTGTATATGTGGGTGTCTATCCGCGTCATTTCCAGTAGACCCCGCCTTGTAATATATATTTTATTCATGCCTTACACGCCACATGAGGAGCTGATGTTAGTCTAACGTGAGTCATACCACATAGACTTCTATATTTCTAGTAGGGCATGTCATTCAGTTCTCACTCTCTGTATATGATGTGTCGATTAAGGCCAATTATTGTTTGATATGCCTGATAAAATGCTAGTGTACTTGGCCTGGTAGGACACACTAAGAACATACTTAGTATACCGACATTATGCCCAAACATATGCCCATACATATCATTTGTATGCATGTTATGGGTAGTGATTGATCATAACATATGTTTTTGGGCTGAGATACTTGGGGACCCTATATAAGGTAGGGTTGCCCCACATGATCGCGTAGTACGCGCATGTTTGATGCATGACTTGGATGGTATGACTCATGCATTTCGCATCTTGTATATCACGATCACTTTACGCCATGACGACATCAAGGTTATGGCATCCACGGGCATATCATGGATGACCAGATTGGATACCAAAAATATCTATTCTAGCATTTGGGCGTTATGCATGTCCTTCGGTGAAAGTCCCTAACCCTTGTGGTACCAGTAGGATGCTTCAATGTCGAAATTGAGTGAATAACATGAGCGCCCGAGTGCCAAATACCAGTAGACTACGTCTCCTACTATGTTGTGGTCGGTTGAAAAGGGGTGTGACCTTATCCGCTCGAGAGTAGGGGGCTGTAAGATAGGTTAAATTTGACCAGCTTGTAAATGGGTCCGCTATCAACGAGTTAGGTGAGCATTGGCATACCACTGGTAAGGCAGATAGTGAGGTCTCTTGTAACGCCCTGAAAATCGGAGGTCGAGTAGAAGTCGAACTCCCGAGTTCCAACACATCACTTATGCAACATATTTGATGATGATTAAATGTTGTCTATATTAGTGCATAAAACATTAATAAGATTAACCCAAATCAGCAAAATATATTCAATGACAGTTATAATACGCAAGCGGAAGACTGACTCAAATAGGTATAACTTTATAAATCAGTAATGGTCTCCAAAGTATGTATGCATTGCCAAGTCAATAATTACATATATTGTTTCAAAATACAAAATGAACAAAAATGTAATGGTCCACTACAAATATAACCCTGAAGCCCCGCCGATCAGAACGGTCTATGTAAACCTGCCTGAGTACTGCATATATGAGAAGGCATCCTCATCGTCTGCGAAGTCTACCTCTATCTCATCAGTCGGGTCTCCATCTGCAACTAAGACAGAGTCTGGTTGGTGTTTAAAACACCGTCCCAAAACGTGGGAGTGAGTGATCAACTCAGTGGAACAATAAAGCAAAGGTTAACATGTTCTCAATTCAGTCAAGCAATAATGATAAAACAATACAATCAAACATCTCTAAGTACTCTGATAAATGCAAGAATGGCATGTATAAATGATGCATGCCCTCGTCTGCACTCCCTTTGCGATCTTCATCTAACGGTTGTGCATGTCAGTCACTTCCTCAATGCTCTGCCCAACGCCAAATGGCACATGCAGTGCAGTGTATGATCATGATTATTAAGTTCTTATTAGTCCTTTTCATACAGCAGGATTGAGAAGCTAAAGTACCTCCCTTATATCAATTCCCAAACGATGATCCATTCTAGGGTCGTCAATCCTAGTAAATCTCATACGATGTTACGGTTCTAAGTCACTGAAAAGGGCTCGTCACCTTATCAATGCAGGCCTAGTATGTACTTTTGTTGCTACGTAAGGGATCGTCACCTCTACGCAGTCTTAGAGTACACTCGAGGTCACTACAAAGGGCTCGTCACCATATCAGTGTAGGCCGACAGCTCGAATACAGTGTCCCATACTACCGTGTTCAGCTCACGAGGCTGTGTTGCTCACTAGACACTACGGGGAGGCTCGTCACCCCAGCGTAGGCTGACAGCTCGACCACAGTGTCCCATATATACCACCATGTCCGGCTCATGAGTCTTAGTGGATCGAGGTGCCAAGGTTAAAGGGGTTGTCACTGGTGAGTTTGGTATCTTACATTCAAGCAGTAGCGTCCATACATAGTGAACATACATCGGGTCAATCGGGTTACTTGACGAGCTTGACTAGTACGAGCGCACATCAAATTGATCGACATGAAGTGCACGAGCACTCTGTGTGGCCTAACCACTGTCAACAACTGAAGTATGGCTCGGACTCATCGAACACGTCCTGTGGGGCGAAAACAACCTCAGCCACCAAATCAGGGTCTGTTACCGATTGCCTAGACTATATCGTAGTCCCAAACATATCCAATTTCAACAAGTATTCGTATGAAATAATCAAAGCAGTAATAAACAAATAATTCCAATCCTACAACCATTTGAGCATGTTATGAAGTACAACATACTCAGGAATTCACACATGCGCATTTCATAAGTAAAACAGATAATATAATATAAGTTGCATGGAGGAAATCAAACACATAGTCAAGGTAGCTGAGAATCTTATCTCAACACTCATATAAAGTACATGATGCCAAGTACTTACTCATTCAGACATTTTTACGAACACTTAGACTACACCTTTTTAACATACAGAACGTATGTTGGCCATAACATATACTGGGCCAAATCCTTTTGCCAAAGAGTTGTTACACATACAACTAGTATAAATACACGACGATTAATCATGGCAAACACACTTTCAAATTTCACACCCATACGATCCTTTCTACAAATACATGGGTTGCACTAAACTCAATATAGTTCATGTATATCTGAAACACGAAACAAACATCGTATTTAGCATGTGAAATAACACCCATATCAGTAATAAACCATTAACTGACATTGAAAGCCTTGAAAACCATAACCTATACATTTATAGTCCGCACCTTACGCCGGTAAATGCGTAACGGATTCGTTTTAGACACTTAGCCTTTGTCAACGACAGATTGGCAAGCTATAGTATGAATTAGGTTAGCTATTTCATAACTTACACTATCTGAAACCCTAAAACAGATTAAGGTTAGGTTTTCTTACTTAAGAACGGAATTAGAATTGCCTGTATAGCGATACAGGAATGGTGGTTGAGTGCATGAAATAGCGGGATTGAATCCCAAGAAGAATCTCCAACTCTCACTCTCACTTTCTCTCTTTTCCCTTCTCTTTTCTCTCCTCTCTCCCCTAGAGTTTCTCAAATTCGTATGAGGTGAGAGAGAGAGGGTTTATGGTCCTTATATAGGCCCAGGACTGATGGAAATGGCCCCAGGGCCAAGGTATACTTAGGTTATATCCAAAGGGCGTCTGTTTCAGCCCAACAGAGCACTTCTAGTGGGCCCTTTTTCACATGTAGTCGAACTTAAGCTCCCTGACCATGGATCTAGGTCAGTCTGATTTTTCATTCTGATCGGGTTTACAGATCAGCCGTGGCGGACTAGTTTCAGTTTAACGATCACGATCACTCGATCAGGGCCACAAGTACACCGACATGTGTGGGACATTTCTCCTGATCTGAGAGTGTATTTGGGTCAGATTCTAACGATCTGAATCCTTATATTTGGCCTGCAAGCGACATGACTCAAATTACTTAAATTCGGATTTCATTTCTAAAGATATTTACGTTTCTCACACACTTTGCTCCATGCTCAAGTTGTGTATTTCTAGACACAATTAAGACTTGATTTCTGAAGGGGTTGTCAAGTCCAGTAATGCGGTCATAACTGTATAGTTTTACGGTCATCGAACTTTTGACGTGCGGTCCAGGTCCGATATGGAGTTTCGGTATGCTCGCGAGAGTAACTGGGTTTAGGGATGGATTCTAGATTTCGGGGTAATGTAGCGTCAATATACTAGACGGTTTGGGTCTTGCAGATCATATTTAAAGTGATTAGTACTAATTTCACAAGTACTCTAGTTTAACACTTGCTGATACTGCCTAATTTCTAAAGGTTTTGGTCCTGGGCGATTTCTGCCTAAGGTGGTAGTTGGGTCCTTGTACGAATTTTTTCGAGACGTTACAATCTACCTCCCTTAAAGAAAAATTATGTCCTCAAAATTAGTACATTTTCGTACTCCTCAAGAATCTGAGGGTAGTTCTTTCGAACCTCGGCTTCTGTCTCCCAAGTAGCCTCTTCTTCTGTGTGATGCGTCCACAACACTTTCACAAGTGGAATAACCTTGCTACGTAGCACCTGTTCCTTCCTGTCTAGGATACGCGTCAGTCGTAGTATATATGTAGCGTCCTCGCTCAACTGTACCTGCTCCCATCTGATAAAGTGGGAAGGATTGGGAACATATTTCTCCATCATAGATACATAAAATACGTTATGCATGCTCGCAAGTGGAGTAGGCAAAGCAAGGCAGTACGCCACCACACCCACTCGATCAAGTATTTAGAATGGGCTAATGAATCTCAGCGTAAGCTTCCCCTTCTTGCAAATCGAAGGACTTCCTTCATAGGGAAAACTCTGAGGAACACATGGTTTCCGACCTCGAACTTTAGCTGTCGCCGCCTCGTATCGGCATAGCTCTTATGTTTGCTCTGCGCTGTCAGAAGTCGGCGCCTGATAATGTCGAATTTCTCTGAAGTCACCTGAACTAACTCCAGGCCAATCAAGCTCTTCTCGCCAACCTCTGCCCAGCAATGCGGCGCTCTACATGGGCGCCCATACAGTGCCTCATAGGGAGCCATGCCAATACTCGCCTGGAAACTGTTGTTATAGGCGAACTCTGCATAAGGAAGACAGTCATCCTAACTGTCCTTGAAATCCAGCACACAGGCTCGCAACATATCTTCCAGAATCTGATTCACCCGTTCTGTCTGCCCGTCATCTGTGGGTGGAACGCGGTACTGAACTTTAACTTTACACCCATCGCTTTTTGAATGCGAATCTAGAAAATGGATGTAAATCGTGTGTCCTGGTCTGATACGATCTCCAAAGGGACTCCATGCAGACGTATGAACTCCTTGATGTATAGCCTAACCAACTCATCTGTGGAGCTCGAGACTTTAATCGGGAGGAAATGGGCTGATTTCGTCAACTGGTCCACGATCAGCCAAATAGAGTCATAACCCTTCCTCGTCTTCGGTAGCCCTGAGATGAAATCCATAGAGATGAAATTCCACTTCCATTCTGTTATGGGCATGGGCTGAAGTAGTCCAGGAGGTCGGCGATGCTCTGCCTTGACCTGCTGGCATGTGAGACAATGGGACACGTAATCTGCTATGTGGGCCTTCATGTTGTCCCACCAGTACGACCTTTTTACGTCGCGATACATCTTCGTACTGTCTGGATGCATTGCCATCCTTAAATTGTGAGCAGCCTCAAGAACTTCTTTCCTCAAGTCAGGGAGGTTCGGGACGCATAGGCGGCCACGGTAACGTAAGCCTCCATCCGTGCCAACTCTCCATTCTGAGTCCTCATCTGCACTAATCTGGTCTCTCATCTTCGCCAATAGCTCATCATCTGCCTGAGCTACGATAATCATGTCATCAATAAGGGGCTATACTCGAATATGTGTGATGCCCTCATGCGGCTCCTCCACTGTGAGTTTCTGCTCAAAGTCTCGCACAAATTCTACCATGTCCCACTCTGCCACCATCAACGGAGCCGCAAACGCCAATGCCTTCTTGCGGCTCAGCCCGTCTGCCACAAGATTGGCCTTACCAGGATGGTAAGAGACTTCGAACTTGAAGTCCTTCAGGGTCTCCATCCATCGTCGCTGCCTCATATTCAGGTCTCGCTGAGTGAATATGTATCTGAGGCTCTTGTGATCGCAAAAGAGCTCGAACTCCTCTCTGTAGAGGTAATGTCTCCAGAGCTTCAGTGCAAAGATGACGGTTGCTAACTCTAAGTCGTGCATAGGGTAGTTCTCCTCGTGTTTCCTCAACTGTCTTGAGGCATATGCAATCACCCTGTCCTTCTGCATAAGGACACAACCCAAACCAACACGAGACGCGTCTATATATATAACATACTTGACCCCTTGCTCTGGCAATACTAGCACAAGGGCAGACGTCAACCTGTCCTTCAGCTCCTGAAAAGCTGCTTCCGCTTTTTCATTCCAGATGAACTTCAGATCATTCCGTGTCAGATGAGACAAAGGTCTAGCTATCTTCAAGAAATCCTGAATGAACCGTCGATAGTAACTTGGCGGACCAAGAAAACTCCTCACCTCGGTAATCGAACCGGGTTGCTCCTAGTCCTGAATTGCGGCTACCTTAGCAAGGTCCACAATTATCCCTTCATTGGATACCACATGTCCCAGGAACTTGACTTCTTCTTTTTAGAAATCGCACTTCTTGTACTATGCAAACAACTGATTTTTCCTGAGTGTATCGAAGACTGCCCGCAAGTGCTCCTCGTGATCTTCCTAACTCTTGGAGTATATCAGGATGTCATCAATAAACACAATGACGAATCGGTAAAGAAACGGTCGAAATACTCTGTTCATCAGGTCCATGAACACAGCCGAAGTATTTGTAAGGCCGAACGACATCACGAGGAACTCATAGTGCCCAAAACTGGTCCTGAAAGCCGTCTTCTTCACGTCCTTATCCCTGACGCGCAACTGATGATACCCTGACTATAGATCGATCTTCGAAAAATACTGGGCAAGGGATACTTGTTCTTCACCGTCACTTGGTTCAATCTGCAATAATCAATACATAATCGCAGAGATCCATCCTTCTTCTTTACGAACAACACGAGTGCTCCCCAAGGAGACATACTCGGCCGTATGAAGCCATCATCTAACAGATCATCAATCTGTTTCCTCAGTTCCTCCATCTCACATGGAGTCATGCAATAAGTCGGAAGAGATATTGGTGTCGCACTGGGCACAAGGTCGATAATGAAGTCAATCTCGCGCCGAGGAGGTATTTCAGGTATCTTACTGAACACGTCCTCAAAATCTCGAACCACTAGTGTGTCTTCAAGTACCGGGCCGTCAACGTTCTTCAGTAAGGAAGCATAATAAAGAACTCAAAAAGGGCAACTGACCTGCACAGGAAACGTAAAGGACTTGCCCTCAGGCCCGTGAGCTGTCACTAGTCGGGTCTTGCAGTCAATCTCGGTCCTCACTTCAGTTAGTCAATCCATACCAAAGATGACGTCAAAATGGTATATCGTGGTGACAATCAAGTCAATGCATATCGTCCTGCTCCTTAGATCTATCAAGCAACCCTCACACATTTTTGTGGCATCTGTATAAGTCATAACTCGCACCCAAACCATCAGAGTCGTCTTCAGCCCTAAGCGCTGGACTGCAGAACATAATATCACGGATATAGTGGATCCCGTATCCACCAACAGAAATATAGGGGAACCTTCAATGTGGGCGGTGAACTCGAAGGCCAAAGGTACGGTAGCTGTAGAATCAGGCGCTTCCACTGTGAGTGCATGGATGCGCGCCTGCTGATATCGATTGGGCTGAGGAGTCATAGGTTGCTGAGGCGGCCTAGATCGAGGTACGGGTGGCCGAAAAGATGGATGAGCTGGTGTTGAGCATAGAGGTGGTGCTGATATAACATGGGGAAGCTGGCGGTTGACCCTCTGGGGCGGTGAGAAACCGCTATCATTCATCCCAGTGAAGCAGTTCACTTCCGTGTGGCCTGGCCTCTTGCCGTAGGCAGACCACACATCAGGTCGCCTCACAAGGGCAGGTGAAGCCATCAGCCTCGGCGGTGAATCTGCCCGCGGCCTCCTCCCCCAGAAATGGTCTGCTCGGAATCTCTGGTGGCGACCTAGGAGCCATCGGCGCTCGCATACGGGACTGCATGTCCCCGTCCTACTCAGCTCTCATGACATGCTCACTAGCTCAGCATAGTTAAGTATACTAGCGTAGCACATCTTCGAGCGAATATCTGGTCGCATGCCCTCAGAAAAATGCCGCATACGCATTGATTCATTTGCCAGAATCAACGGGGCGTACCTACCCAACTCCGTAAACCTGTTATCATACTCTGCCACTGACATCCCTCCCTATCGGAGGCGAAGGAACTCACTCTCCTTCTCATGACGATAGGTGAAAATAGGATGGGTTGCTAAACTTGAAGGTATGTGAGACACAAATGAGAGATTTGTGCACTCAAATCGAAGGAAAAGAGAGAGGTAGGAGAGGGTTTTGATGGAAAATAGTGGAGAGGTGTGGGTGTTGAAGGAAAATGATGAAATGGGTAGATGGAGGGAAGATTTGAGAGTGAAACAAAGGTTTTTGAAGAAAAAGGAGAGCTTAGAGGGGTAAGCTATGAAGAGGGCATGTTAGGAGGGTTTAAAATCAACCCGACACACATCAGTGGGCCATACAACGCCCTAGGAGCGTCGGCCCGAACCGGCCCAAACTGGCCCGCGACGCCTCGCAAAACCGGTGAGGTCCTCGCCGGTCTCTGGACAAGCCGGCGATGCCTCACCGGTGAAGCGAGCTCCTCTTGCCCCCTGAACCCTAAAAACATGTGGGACCCACTCAGGGTCTCCTTGAAAATGTCTCGTTTGGCCCCCGACTCCCTCTTGAGTCGTTTCGGGTCATTTCGAGTACTTTCTTATGTAATTTCAAATTTCTCAATTGTTGAAAGCTGGGATTGAGTAAATCATGGTCTAGACCCATCAATTGACGGTCTAGGAATGATCCGGGGTGACCTTAAGCGATCACGGATGTGTACAGACCCGATCTCAGCGATCGCTTTCGGTAAATTTCACCAATTGGCGAAACTGGAAATCCTAAGCTTGTCTCTACATCTTCCTCGCTCTCACCTAGGTCTAAATGCGTCAGCGCACGTCGTGTGACCATAACCCAGGTCCGGTTTAATCCAAATCATACTTTGATACCAACTTATAACGCTCTGAAAATCGGGGGTCGAGTAGAAGTCCAACTCCCGAGTTAAAACGCATCACTTATGCAACATATTTGATGATGATTAAATGTTGTTTATATTAGTGCATAAAACATTAATAAGATTAAGCCAAATCAGCAAAACATAATTCAGGGACAGTTGTAATATGCAAGCGGAAGACTGACTCAAATAGGTATAACTTTATTAATCAGTATAGGTCCCTAAAGTATGCATGCATTGCCAGGTCAATAATTACATGTATTGTTTCAAAATACAAAATGACCAAAAATGTAATGGTCCACTACAAATATAACCCTGAAGCCCCGCCAATCAGAACGGTCTATGTAAACCCACCTAAGTACTGCATATATGAGAAGGCATCCTCATCGTCTGTGAAGTCGGCCTCTGCCTCATCAGTCGGGTCTCCATCTGCAACTAAGACAGAGTCTGGTTGGTGTTTAAAACACCGTCCTGAAACGTGGGAGTGAGTGATCAACTCAGTGGAACAATAAAGTAAAGGTTAACATGTTCTCAATTCAGTCAAGCAATAATGATAAAACAATACAATCAAACATCCCTAAGTACTCTGATTAATGTAAGAATGGTATGTATAAATGATGCATGCCCTCGCCTGCACTCCCTCTGCGATCTTCATCTAACGGTCGCGCATGTCAGTCACTTTCTCAGTGCTTTACCCAATGCCAAACGGCACATGCAGTGCAGTGCATGATCGTGATTACCAAGTTCTTATTAGTCCTTTTCATATAGCAGGATTGGGAAGCTAAGGTACCTCCCTTGTATCAATTTTCAAACGATGATCCATACTAGGGTCATCAATCCTAGTAAATCTCATACGATGTTACAGTTCTAGGTCATTGCAAAGGGTTCATCACCTTCTCACTGTAGGCCTAGTATGTACTCTTGTTGCTACGTAAGGGCTCGTCACCTCTACGCGGTCTTAGAGTATGCTCGAGGTCACTACAAAGGGCTCGTCACCTTATCAATGTAGGCCGACAGCTCGAATACAGTGTCCCATACCACCGTATTGAGCTCACGAGGTTGTGTTGCTCACTGGACACTACAGGGAGGCTCATCACCCCAGCGTAGGCCAACAACTCGACCACGGTGTCCCATACCACCATGCCTGGCTCATGAGTTTTAGCGGATCGAGGTACCAAGGTTAAAGGGGTTGTCACTGGTGAGTTTGGTACCTTACATTCAAGCAGTAGCGTCCATATATGGTGAACATACATTGGGTCAATCGAGTTACTTGACGAGCTCGCTAGTACGAGCGCACATCGAATTGATCGACATGAAGTGCACGAGCACTCCGTGTGGCCTAACCACTGTCAACAACTGAAGTACGGCTCAGACTCATCGAACACGTTTTGTGGGGCAAAAACAACTTCAGCCACCAAATCAGGGCCTGTTACCGATTGCCTGGACTATATCGTAGTCCCAAACATATCCAATTTCAACAAGTATTCGTATGAAATAGTCAAAGCAGTAATAAACAAATAATTCCAATCCTACAACCATTTGAGCATGTTATGAAGGACAACATACTCAGGAATTCACACACGCGCATTTCATAAGTAAAACAGACAATATAATATAAGTTGCATGGAGGAAATCAAACACATAGTCAAGGTAGTTGAGAATCTTATCTCAACACTCATATAAAGTACCCGATACCAAGTAGTTGCTCATTCAGACATTTGTACGAACACTTAGACTACACCTTTTTAACATACGGAACGTATGTTGGCCATAACATATACTGGGCCAAATCCTTTCGCCAAAGAGTTGTTACACATACAACTAGCATAAACACACGACGATTAATCATGGCAAACACACTTTCAAATTCCACACCCATACGATCCTTTCTACAAATACATGAGTTGCACTAAATTCAATATAGTTCATATATATCTGAAACGCGAAACAAACATCGCATTTAGCATGTGAAATAGCACCCACATCAGTAATAAACCATTAACCAACATTGAAAGCCTTGAAAACAATAACCTATGCGTTTATAGTCCGCACCTTACGCTGGTAAACACGAAACGGATTTATTTTAGATACTTAGTCTTTGTCAACGGCAGATTGGCAACCTATAGGATGAATTAGGTTAGCTATTTCATAACTTACACTATCTGAAACCCTAAAACAGATTAGGGTTAGGTTTTCTTACCTAAGAACGGAATTAGAATCGCTTGTATAGCGATACAGGAATGGTGGTTGAGTGCGTGGAATAGCGGGATCGAATCCTAGGAAGAATCTCCAACTCTCACTCCCACTTTCTCTCTTCTTCCTTCTCTTTTCTCTCCTCTCTCCCCTAAGGTTTTTCAAATTCGTATGAGGTGAGAGAGAGAGGGTTTAAGGTCCTTCTATAAGCCCAGGACTGATGGAAATAGCCCTAGGGCCAAGGTATACTTAGGTTATATCCAAAGGGCGTCTGTTTCAGCCCAACGGAGTACTTCTAGTGGCCTCTTTTCCACGTGCGGTCGGACTTAAGCTCCCTGACCATGGATCTAGGTCAGGTTGAGTTTTCTTTTCGATCGGGTTTACAGATTAGCCGTGGCGAACCAGTTTCAGTTTAATGGTCACGGTCACTCGATCAGGGCCACAAGTACACCGACATGTGTGGGATATTTCTCCTAATCCAAGGGTGTATTTGGGTCAGATTCTAACGGTCTGAATCCTTATATTTGGCCCGCAAGCGACACGACTCAGATTACTTAAATTCGGATTTCATTTCTAAAGATATTCACGTTTCTCACACACTTTGCTCCAGGCTCAAGTTGTGCATTTCTAGACACAATCAAAGCTTGATTTCCGAGGGGGTTGTCAAGTCCAGTAATGCGGTCATAACTGTATAGTTTTACGGTCATCAGACTTTCGACGTGCGGTCCAGGTCCGATACGGAGTTTCGGTGTGCTCCCGAGAGCAACCGGGTTTAAGGATGGATTCTAGATTTCAGGGTAATGTAGTGTCAATGATACTGCACGGTTTGGGTCTTGCAAATCATATTTAAAGTGATTAGTGCTAATTTCACAAGTACTCTAGTTTAGCACTTGCTGATACTGACCTAATTTCTAAAGGTTTTGGTCCTGGGCGATTTCTGCCTGAGGTGGTACTTTGGTCCTTGTACGGATTTTTCCGAGACATTACAATCTCTTTCACTCACTTGGTCATGTGCGCGATAGGGCGGCAGCCAGTGTTGGAGTGTAATAGACCTTGGTGATGTTTCTAGTGATGAACTATACTAATATGTGAACTAGTTGAGGATTGACATGCATGTGTTGCATCTCTAGCATATGACATTCGTCCATGAAGGCCTTGCATTGCATATCCTTGATATGGCTAACATCATTTATGAATTTTTCAATTTAGCCTTCCATCATTTCCACTTACTCTGATATTTGTATGCTTGGCACATGTATTGCACACACATGCACGCACTCTTTAAGCTTCATAGTAAGCTTATGCACGTTTGTTATGTGCAGGTTATGCTAGACCGCAACAACATTGAAGAAGGAGCTTGTGCTCAATCTTTTGGAGTTATGTTATATGATGTATTTTTCTTTCAACACTGTACTCAAAGATTATATTAATAGGTATGTGATGGTGATGTTTTGTGACTTGGGTACACTTGTGATTATGCTCCTTTACAAAAAAAATTACCATGAAAATCCTCATTTTAGGATCCCAGGATCAGAACCTAGCGCATGGGAGCTGGTAGCCGAGAATGGGGTACTACGAAGGCTGTCGGCACTAGATTTGGTGGTTAGGAATTTTGTGAGCCCAATTCCCGAGTTTGGGGCGTGACACTAAGAGCGCAGACCAGAAGTTCCTGGAGCCTTTCAATCCCCCGATGCCCAGGACCTCTTGGTCTTCTAGTTCTTATTTGAGGTCGAGATATTCATAATCATGGCCTTGCCAGTCCTCGTCCAGGCAGCAAAGTAGTACCAACCATCGTGAAAAGGGTTGGATTTCACTTGGTATAGGTGGAGAAACTTACTCATAGTTAGCTCGGGATGGTCGAGCTCCGACCATAGAATGAATAACTCCAACAGGGCTCTCCAAGCATTAGGGATCAGCTGCCCAAGAGCCAACCCCACTTACGCGAGAAATCTCCTCACTATACCCTACAGAGGAAACCTCAGCCTGCATTGGAGAGCGACCTAGTAAATGACCACTTCACCATCCCGGGGCTCATTTGGGAGTTCGCCCGGTGCGGGAGCTTGAAGTATCATAGAGTCTGGAACGTGAGACCCCAACCTGATCCACACGAGGTCGCCCTTCGTTAGAACGGACCCTATCGGCCCTCTCTCTTCCGCCTCTGACGAGGACCCACTAGTTTCCTTCCCCGTCGGGACAGTTCCCTTAGTGTCCTCCGGGCTTTCAGCCAAGGGACAGGCGGCCACCCTCGACTCCCGCGACCTCCGGAAGTCCCCATCGCTCATCATCATCAATGGCAATGGTGGGTTCGACATGGGGCGCAAATCATCTGGCCAACCATCACACTGGGATGCCCACCCTCACGGGCCTATGATCTAAACATCTCACCTTAATGGGCAACGATCAGGGACCATGATTTGAAAGAAATGAAAAAATAGAAAGGAGGGGAGGGGAGGGGTAGAGGAGAGAGAGCAAGGCTCATTGGGAAAGACACCTGAAGCCTCGTCGGAAATCACCTGTCGCCAGAGAAGACCAAAGAACACAACAAAAAGGGTAAAGGGGCAAATAGTCTTGAGCGATGCTAGGGCATCCCCTTTTACAGCACTCCTACCGTATGGGCATTAAATGTCCACACTCAGTGTGTAGCCAAAATGGCTCCTCGACGCCCATGCTCGAACACGTGGAGCGTTACCATTCGCTGCCTGACTTGACTCTCAGGGTCGTGCCACGTGCCAACACCTCGTACGTCGGAGATCGAACAGGTGCCCTGACAGTGCACGTGACCTCGAGCCACGACACGACGCCTCGAGCGTGACAAGCCATGATCGCGGAAAAGCCTCGACTCCCGTGCGCACCGCCGTACTCCATGATAACAACAAGCAAAATGCAAAAAACATCTGACCTCACTAAAGAATTTGCTTCCCGACGTCGTTACACGAGCCCAGAAGCAAGTGGGGCTTACTGTTATAAGTAAAAATGGATTAGCCACTAAGGAAAATGCAGCTCGAACATACATGCACTATGCGAGGAGCTCGACCCACCTTGATCGTAACTGAGCGTGAAATGAGGACAAACTCGATCATTCAAGAACAGGTCGGAAAACTTACTAGTCTGGCCAACGCCAAATAAACTCGCCCACCCACCGAAGGAGTCAAGTCGGCACGACTCTAGGTCAGAAATGTACACGACAAAGAAGGGTCAGGGCTCACCAGAGAATCCAGGTTGGCATGCTACCTCCTAGTCAGATTGGCCTCCTACCGCACATCTCCACTGGCTCCTAATAAACAGGCCTCATTTAGGAAAGATCCGTCTGAAATCTTTTCCAAAGATCTCGAAAGGCATCCATGACATGCTCGAAATCCCGAGATCTCTGGCCTCATCTAAGAAAGATCTGTCCGAAATCTTTTCCAAAGATCTCGGAAGGTATCCATGACATGCTCGGAATCCCGAGATCCTTGCCAGAGATCTCGGGAGATTCCCCCACACATTTGGAATCTGAATCCCTTCACAATACGAAGATCTCCTCCACATTACCACCTCTCTTATGGTGAAAGGTACGCACAATCTCTAGCCTAAAACTCCATTTACGACCATACTCAGATTTCTTACTTGACTTAGGCATTGGAGGGTCCCTTATACTAGACAAGCTTTCGTTTGTCCGTTCCTTGTGCATGTACATGAATGTCCAGGAAAGGCTATCCAGATTTATGCATCAATATCATCAATGGGCCATGTGCCCAATAAATTAATAATCTAATGACACACACTATACATGCAACACTTAAAAGGATTTTAGATGTAATCCAAGCTTTCATCATGAATATGAAATCATCGTGAATTTGAAACCCCCTTTTTAAGGGGATTTAAAACCCTCTAGATTTGAAACCCCCATTTACTCTATGTAACAAACATACAACAGAATTTGAAATCCCTCCAACCCTACAAATCCATGGTGTCAAAGGATTTTTTTTATTATAAGTGACTTATCTTAGTTTCTACTTAAGAAGATAAGCATGTTTGGTAAATAATACATTTAGTAGTTTCTCCCTTCTTTCATGTTTCCTTTGCCTTTCTTCGTGATCTACGAAAAGTATAAAAGCTAAAAAAAAATAATTAAAATATTTAATTACTTTTAAATAAAAATTACTTATAATTAATCATAAATCAAACTTATTTATTTAAAATAAGTTACTTATTTAGTGGTGTCAAACGGTCCAAAGTAACTTAGGATCCAAATGCATCATAAATATCTTTAGATGATTGGATAATTGTAAAGATGGACTTATAATCCGTACATTTTAATTTTAAATAAAGAAGTGACACTTAAGCAATTCTAGAAATTTCCAGGTGCCTGCGTATCATCCATTAAAGTCCCGGAGCATCATAGCTTTTCTCCTTAAAATGCGCACATTGAGCTGCCGTGCATATATTCCTTTACTCCTTTATAAGTCGTTCACCATATGGTCACAATCATCCGGCTGGCAAAATATATGGGTCATCCGCATCCATCACAGGTCTCGATAGATGAATGGTCTACATGCATCCTTGGCCTAAAATGCACATCCATGGCTGCTGGGCAGACAATTGAAAGATCAGAACCGTTCATCAGGCACTTCCCTCAGTGTATATGCGATGTGTCCTATATCATGCTGATCTGATTATCAGGTGGGCCACACGTATGCAAAAGATATGATATTCAAAGATGGAGCAGTTATCCTCATTCTATGTGCACGTGTCGCCCACCTGGCGGTTAGATCTCGCTGATTTCTCATACAGGTCAGCTATACCATAGTAATGTCTACAGCTAACGGCTCTGATCTGCTACACGTTTACCTATCTACCACGTGGGGATTCCACTAGCTGGATTTGAGGGGCATTCGTGAAATAAAAATGAATTTCGCCCCAAATTCCAACAACTTTAAAAGATTCTGAGTGAGGGTATTTCCGTAATTTCAGAAAGAAAGACCGGATTCTAAAGTCAGGTCACTGTCAAGATGGCAAAGATGTGATTAATTAAAAAGTAGTGGCTAATTATAAGGCAAAAAGGATAATCATCCAACCAGCAGTTTCAATATTACGTCGCTTGGGCGATACTCCAGAGATCTCCTGGCCCACGACTTTTCCGGAAGCCTCGCGTTTTCAGTTAATCGCGGTGGAGCCGCGCTTGGGTACTGGCCCTCTGGTGTGGAGCAGGTTGCGGAAAGTTTCGTGGCAAGATGGATCAGAAAAGGCCGACCAATGACCGAAGCTATCCGGACGGTTGGACCTTAATTTAACTGCATCTCACAATTTAAAATAAATTATCCAATATAAAATATATAGTTTTGGGGTAAAACAAGCTACTTTAGCTAACCAACCCTACTACGTTGGGTTGCGCTAAGCTGTATTTGCGAAATACCCTTGAATCGATGGACATTTTTCTACCTTAATTTCGTTTTTAATATAAATAGCAAGTTTTAATTTAATTATAACTCTTCATCCGTCAGGCTTTAGAAGTTGCATCCAACGTGAAATGAGCTTAAAATAATTAGGATAACGGTTTGGTGAAGCTAAATAGGACACTTACTATTTTTGGCCGAAAACCTTGCGCACTAGTAGACATCATAACCGTCTATAAATAGTAAGTTTATTATTTATAGCAAGTCGTGAATTTTAGGAGTTTTAGTTGTAGTTTGATTCTAATTTCTTTCTCATTGCTTGGTATCCCTATTTAAAGGGTTGTGAACTCGTTTTTATTGATTCATTAATCAATTTTAAATTTATTAGAATTTATTTCTATTGTCTGCTTTCTTTCTTCGTGGATTCGAGAAGTCTCTGTGAGGAGTCCAAAGAAGTTTTGTGGATTCGGAATAGTTTTCCTTTTGAGGAAGATAGTGCTCGACCTTACGTCCTTCCCTGCGTCAAGTTGGTATCAAAGTGAGGATTCCTCTTAGGTCGATGGCGAACAATGAAGGTATGAATCAAAGTCCTGTGGACGGTGATTCTGATTCAAGGATTCATTATCTTTCAGAAAGAATGGAAGCATTCCACCAAGAGAGTTAGTTGACCATGCAAGGGCTGCAGGCAACCCTCGACCGTCTTGCGGATGCGCTACGTTCACCCCAAGCCCTAGGCTGTGCTCTACCATCCATGGTTGCTCCACCACCCGTGGTTACTGTACGACACAACCCCGATTTTCGTAGAGCACTACTAGTGGCAAACCGTAGGGCTACACCAGATAATTCAAGTTCTAGCGACGAAGACCTTAATGGGAGTTTTGTCCTACGACCAATCCATGTAGATGATCATCTAGATTGTGTTGCAAGAGACTATCGAGGTGAGGCTGAACTTCCTAATTATCCTCTTGAGGAAGATGGTGCTCGACCTTACGTCCTTCCCTGCTTCAATTTGGTATCAAAGATAGGATTCCTCTTGAGTCGATGGCGAACAATGAAGGTATGAATCAAAATCCTTTGGACGGTGATTCAGGAATTTGTTATCTTTCGGAAAGAATGAAAGCTTTCCACCGGGAGAGTCAGTTGACCATGCAAGGGCTACAGGCAACTTTTGACTGTCTTACAGATGCGCTACTTCCGCCCCGAGCCCTAGGCGGTGCTCCACCACCCATGGTTACTCCACCACCCGTGGTTGCTGTACGACACAACCCCTATTTTTGTAGAGCACTACCAGTGACAAACTATAAGGCTACACCAGATGATTCAAGTTCTAGCGACGAGGACCTTAATAAGGGTTTTGCCCGATGACCAATCCATGGAGATGATCATCTAGATTGTGTTGAAAGAGACTATCGAGGTAAGGCTGAACTTCCTAGTTTTAATGGTTTATTATGTATAGAAGATTTTCTCGATTGGCTAGCTGAAGTAGAGAGATATTTTGATTATATGGACGTGCCAGATCATAAAAGAGTAAAATTAGTAGCGTTTAAATTAAAATCCGGTGCTTTTGTATGGTGGGAACAATTACAACTCTCACGAGCCCGTCAAAACAAGGTGCTCATCTCATCATGGCCACGGATGAGACGTTTTCTTCGATTACGATTTTCTCCCCAGTGATTATGAGCAGATATTATTCCAGCAATATCAAAATTTCCAACAAGAAAATCGAACCGTCACATATTACACTGAAGAATTCCAGTGGTTGGCTACACGAAACGATTTGTTAAAATCTGAGTCACAGAAGGTGACACGATTTATAGGTGAGTTGTGATCGACAATTCAAGACCGAGTTCAGATGTACCCAGTTGGGATCGTGGATGAAGCAGTTCAATTGGCGGGTAGGGCAGAAACACAACTTGCAAGAGCTCCTGCTCGTCCCTATCCTTCAACTCGACCCCCTATAACGGGTCCCACGCAGGATCCAATGTTGGCATGAGGAAAAGATCCAGCAGGAGAACATTCTCAGCCTCCTACAACCGCAAACCGTGATACGTGGAGCGGCTCATCCAGATCTCAACGTGTAGCACCCACAACAGCAGGCCTGAGTAGGATTCCAAATCCTTATGCTCGGCCAAGGTCGAACAATTGTTACTGCTGTGGTCAACCAGACCACTTATCAAACACTTGTCTTTAACGTCCCACAACACACTTGACTATAAACGAAGGGGGCACTGAAGATGAGGCCACAGAAGAAGACCATGACTTTGATGAACATGAACAAACCATTGAAGAAATAACAGGTGGCGATGAAGTGACGGGTGAGGATCGTGACGAATTTCTAGTTGTGAGGTAATTATTGTATGTCCCACGAAAGGAATTACATCCACAGCGACACAATATATTTCGTAATCGGTGCACTGTCAACAGAAAGGTTTGTGATGTGATCATAGATAGTGTTAGTAGCGAGAACATCATCTTAAGAGTGATGGTGGACAAATTGTAGCTACCAATGACGAAACATCCTTCTTCGTACTCAATTGGCTGGATAAAAAAGGTGAATGAGACCAAGGTAACTGAACAATTCACTATCTCATTTTCAATTGACAAAAATTATAAGGATTAAATACTTTGTGACGTGGTCAACATGAAAGCTTGTCATATGCTACTCGGTCGACCCTGGCAGTCGGACCGTAATGCGACCCATCGGGGAAGAGACAATGTCTACATATTCGTCAAGGATAGTCGAAAAATAATCCTGGCCCCTATGGCATCAGAGAACCACCCTGAAGCCTCTCAAGTGGAGGGGAGTTCCCTCTTGACCATTCGGGATTTCATGGAGGAATCCAAGGAAAACGGCAAGGTATACGCCTTAGTGGTGAAAGGCGAGGACGAGGAACCCTCAAACATCCCTCCAAGTTTAAGACTATTGCTAAACGAATTCAAAGAAATCTGGCCTGAGAATTTATCTGATGGATTTTCCCCATGAGGGACATTTAACATCACATAGACCTCGTCCCTAGGACTAGCCTACCCAACTGCCCTCATTATCGGATAAGCCCGAAGGAGTGTAAGATACTTCAAGGGCAAGTGGAGGAATTGATCTGTAAGGGTCTCTTGAAAGAAAGCATGAGCCCATGTACCATACCAGCATTATTAACGCCATAAAAAATGGAAGCTGGCGTATGTATGTCGATAGCCAGGCAATCAACAAAATTACCGCCAAATATCGGTTCCTAATACCACAGTTGGACGACATGCTTAATATGCTAAAATGAGCCAATGTGTTCTCTAAACTAGATTTAAGGAGCGGGTACCATCAGATTCGTATCCAACCTGGTGATGAGTGGAAAATGACATTTAAGACCAACAAAGGGTTGTATAAGTGGCTGGTCATGCCCTTCGGCCTATCGAATAGACTAAGTACTTTTATGCGTTTGATGAATCAGGTTCTAAAATCGTTCATTGGCCGATTTGTAGTAGTATATTTTGATGACATATTAATATATAGCCAGGATGAGGCGGAGCATAAGAAATATCTCAAGTAGGTGCTGCAGGTCCTACAAATTAACAAGTTGTACCTCAACTTGAAGAAGTGTAATTTTTTAATTAACAGCCTGTTGTTTCTAGGATTTGTTGTAACGATCACAGGGATCCGTATAGACGATGAAAAAGTGCGAGCTATTAGGGAATGGCCGATCCCAACAAACATTCATGAGGTGGGGAGTTTTCATGGGTTGACGACTTTCTATCGTCGATTTGTGTGAGATTTTAGCACCATAGTCGGGCCTATAACAGATTGCATGAAAAAAAGATCGTTCCAGTGGATCAATAAAGCTGACAAGAGCTTTCATGAGATCAAGCATCGTTTGTCTACAACACCGGTCTTGGTGCTTTATAATTTCGACAAATTATTTGAGGTTGAGTGTGACACTTCATACGTTGGAATTAGAGGAGTATTATCACAGGAAGGTAGGCCGGTAGCCTTCTACAGCGAGAAGCTCAGCGAAGCCCAAAAGAAGTGGTCGACTTATGAGCTTGAGTTGTACGCAGTTGTTCAAGCGTTGTGACATTGTCGGCATTATTTGATTCAAAGAGAGTTTGTTCTATACACTGACCATCAAGCTTTAAAGTTTATTAATAGTCGACCACTTCGATGGGTTGCGTTTTTACAAGAATTCATGTTCGTTTTGAAGAACAAGTCAGGGTAGCAGAACAAGGTGGCTGATGCACTTAGTCATTGTGCATCATTACTTGTTACGATGAGCAACGAGGTGGTTGGCTTCGACTGTCTCAAGGAGCTGTATGTTGAGAATGAGGACTTCAAATATTCTTGGATGAAGTGCCAGGAAGGTCAGTGACCTTCATATACATGGTGATTTTCTTTTCAAAGGGAATCGATTGTGCATCCCCCAAAGTTCTCCGAGAGAACAAATTATTAAGGAGTTACATGGAGGTAGCCTCGGTGGACACCTTGGGCTAGACAAGACGCGAGCTCTTGTGGAAGAGCCGTACAACATTGTCATGTTTGTCTGACCTTCAAAGGGCAATCTTAGAATACGGGACTCTACACTCCGTTACCTGTGCCTGACGGTCCTTGAGAGGATTTATCAATAGACTTCATGCTTGGTCTCCCACGAACACAACGCGGTTTGGATTCGTTGTTTGTGGTGGTAAATCATTTATTCAAGATCACACACTTTATCCCATGCAAGAAGACCCTCGATGCAACACATGTGGCGAATCTATTCTTCAGGGAGGTCGTACGGCTACACAGGGTCTCCAAGACTATTACTTCTGATCATGACACGAAATTCATTAGCCACTTTTGGCAAATTTTGTGGACTTGATTCAATACACGACTTCAATTCAACAGTGCTTACCACCCACAGACTGATGGGCAGACCGAAGTTGTGAATCGCACATTGGGAAACCTCCTTCGTTGTATTTCAGGAGAAAAACCAAAGCAGTGGGATCTAGCCTTGTCTCAAGAAGAGTTTACATTCAACAATATGGTGAACCGCTCGACAGGGAAATCATCATTCCAGATTATCTACAGACGAGTATCTCGCCACACACTTGACTTGGTCCCTCTGTGACAGACAAGATCATGGGCATCCATGCGGAAGTGCAGACCAAGCTACATGCCTCGAACAAAAAGTACAAGGAACAAGTGGACAAGTATTGGGAACAAAAAAGTGTTCGAGGTGGGCGACCGCGTTATGGTCCATCCGCGCAAAGAGAGATTTTCAACCGGGATGTACAACAAGTTGAAACATAAGAAGATTGGACTCATCCCAATCATTCGAAAGATCAATGACAATGCTTATATTGTTGATCTTCCAGATGACCTGATAATCTCACGGACTTTCAACGTCATGGACCTGACCGAGTATTATGAACCGGAGTAGGATGAGAACTCGAGAACGAGTTCTTTTGAAGTGGAGGGGACTAATGTAGAGCGGGTCACGGACAGTTTCATGGCCAAGATGGATCAGAAAAGGCCTGGTCGACGATAGAAGTGATCCAGACCGTCAGACCTTAGATCGGGTGTATCTCACAATCCAGAATGAGTTATCAGGTGTAAAATATATGATTTTGGGGTAGAACGAGCTACTTTAGCCAACCAACCCCCCTATGCCAAGTTGTGCAAGCCGGATTTGTGAAATACCCCTGGATCGATGGTCATTTCCCTGTTTTAATTTCGTTTTTACTATAAATAGTACATTTTAATTTGATTATAACTCTTCATCCGTCAGGCTTTAGGAGTTGCGTCCAACGTGAAAAGAGCTTAGAATAATTAAGAGAATGGTTTCGTGAAGCCAAATAGGACACTTACTATTTTTTGCCGAAAACCTTGCGCACTAGTAAACACCACGATCGTCTATAAATAGTAAGTTTACTATTTATAGTAAGTCGTGAATTCTAGGAGTTTTAGTTGTAGTTTGATTCTGATTTCTTTCCCATTGCTTAGTACCCCTATTTAAAGGGTTGTGAACTCATTTTTATTAATTTATTAATCAATTTCAAATTTATTAGAATTTAATTTCTAATGTCTACTTTCTTTCCTCGTTAATTCGAGAAGTCTCTGTGAAGAGTCCAGAGAAGTTCCGTGGATTCGGAATAGTTATTCTCTTGAGGAAGACGATGCTCAACCTCACGTCCTTCCCTGTGTCACCCTGGCTAGCCACATAGGGCCTGTTTGGCCCGACAGATCCCATGGGATCAGGAGGGATGGGATGGATTTTAAGGTAACGATGGTAGTGTCAGTGGATTGGTTTAAGATCCATGGGACGGGACAAGTTCATCGAGTCTATTTGACACGGGCATATCCCAAGATTTTACATTCCAATCCCTTCCAATCCGTCCAACCAAACACGCGGCACAATTGAACAGGATTAGGAGGGATGAGATCAATTTTAAGGTAACGACGGTGATGTCAGTAAATTGGTTTAAGATCCATGGGTTTGCTATATCTGGGACAAGTTCATAAGGTCTGTTTGGCTTGTTTGGCATATCCTAGGATTTTACCATCCTATCCTTCCTAATCTCTTGCAATCCACATGGTCAAACAGACCCTAGGTTTGTTCGGAAAACCATTAACTTAGGTGAAATTTTAGTTTAATCCACCACGCTCATCTACGCTACACGTCTTAACCATTCAACGTAAAAGGGATGGTCATTCAAGGAGTCAAGGTGGGCCACGTCATATGAAAAAGTTTAACTCGGTTTTGGTAGTGACCCCTTGAGTGCCAAGCTCTATTATCTAGACCGTCCATTTGTTTTCCAGCTCATGCTTAAAAGTAAAGTAGATTCAAATCTCTAGTGGATTGTGGTAAATGAATGCTTATAGTGTAAAAAAAAAAACGTCATGTAGCCTTTTGTAAAGGTTTTATCGGTGTTCCTTAGGGGGTGTTTGGCGCATGGTATTGGGAAAGATTAGGTGGGATGAGATAAAAAAACAACGTAATTATTACATATCTTAGGGATTGTCCTCTATTACCATGGGATAAGTTTAATTTCATGCTATGTTTGTAATACAATAGTACATTGAATGGATATACCCACCATCATTTGAAACTATTGAGAATAACACATACGTATTATATCCAAATTGTTCATCTGTTTTGTAACCTCATTTTATGACATTGGCCTAAAAATGAGGCGGATCCAAAACTTATGTGGCCCCAAAGAAGTTTTCAATGGTAGATATTCAATTCCCACTGCTTTCTATGGTGAGGTTCACTTGAGCTTTAGATCTACTTGATTTTTTGGCCCATGCTCTAAAATGATCTCGAAAAATGGGTGGACAGTGTGGATATAGCCCACACATCATGGTAGGACCTACACAACTTGCTAACATAGAGTGGAATTGGCATGGGACCCGATGCAATTCCATCTAATCTAATTCCAAGCTTTTCCATTCTTCCCAAACATAGAGTGGAATTGGCATGGGACCAAATGCAATTCCATCCCACCTAATTACTATTGTTTCCTATGGTATGGTTTATTAAGATTTGTTTCTCTCTCAAGTTTTTTCTATCTCATGCCATGAAATGATCATCAGGGTGAGCATGGCAACCCTAACCATGGGACCCATTATGATGTATGTGCCTTGTATCCAAGCCACATGTACATTTTGAAAACTCATTTTAGAGTATGATCTGAAAATTAAAACATATCTAAATCTCACTATCATATTGAAGCAAACGTAGTTGACCATTAAAAACGGTTCATATTCTATAAGGGCCTGTTTGGCTGGGCGGATCAGAAGGGATTGGAAGTTAAATCCCAAGATTAGCTTGGCATGCCAAACAAACTGGGTGATCCGATCCGGGTATGTAGTAATTCCATGGATTTTATCATCTTAAGACAACAACACCAATATTACCTTTAAATCCCATTCAATACACCCTAATCTTTTTAATTTTACTTGGGACGTGTTTGGTTTGAGGGATTGGAAGGGATGGGAAGGTTTAATCCCGATATTGGCCTAGCGTGCCGAACATACTCGATATAGCAATCCCGGGATATAGCAATCCCATGGATCTTAAGACAATCCACTGACAACACCATCATTACCTTGAAATCCATACCATCCACCCTAAAACCATTCAATCCCTTCCAATCCACACAGCCAAACATGCCCTAAAATTATTTGATCAAACTGATATTTATGTGATCTCTTTATCTAAATATTTGTGACTTTACCAAAAGGTTTTATAAACCATAAACATTCCAGTGGCTCCCATAAACTTTTGAATGGTGGGGATTCAATCATGATCATTTTCTTTGCTATGGTCCGCTTAAGATTTGGATTTAGTAATTTTTTAGATCGTACCTTAAAATAAGCTATCAAGAAGAATGGATGGTGTGAATGTAAGGAAAATACACCGTGGTGGGCCCCATATCTAGGGATCTGTCCAAACACGCGTTCCGTGCTTTTTACAGACCAGGCTAATATATGTACCAGAGGGGTCGATTCCCAACGATAGACCGTAGGCTTCACAACAGTGCATGCGGTTTATCAAGTTGTCAAATTATTTTTTAAAGATTTATTTTAGGCTATTAGCCACAAAAAAGAAACACGTCCAATCAAGTAAGCCACACGGCAGTAGGAAGATATGAGAGTGGATTGCCTACCATTGGAAGCTTCTTCGGTCAGAAGTTTTCGATCAAGCTAATGTTTGCATTATCCCTAGCATCATGTCGATGTGACCTTGTGAACGTGTTTGATGGGAATTAAGCACCCTAACCAGTCTTAAGAAGGTTTCAATGGTGGGTGTAATTGTCTCCGCGGCTTCTTTCTTTTGGTGTGGTGTAGTGTACCTGTGCTTTGGATCTACTATATATGCTTTGGATCTACTATATATTTTTGACTCGTATTTTAAAATGGCCTAGCAAAACGGCTGACATGCATGGATGAAACACATCATGTGGTGGAGCCTATATGGTTTTACCATAGATACACAATAGCCAAGTCAAACCACTCCCTTTTAGACGTGCACATCCAATGGTAAAATTGTGGAACCAAATCGGAATTGACTAAACCATACAGTTTGGTCCAATTCTACGGTACATCACTTTCGGTTTTAGTTCTAAAAATTAAAGAATCATTTTATTTGATTCGGTTTTCAGTTTAGGGGTATGTAGAATCAAATTGAATTATGAACCAATTTGTAGAACCGAACAGTAAAACTAAACCTATATTAAAAAAAAACCCTAATACTCTTCACCTATTCACGCCGATCCTATTGCGGCTACCCCTAACCTCCTTCCATTCTCTCTCTCTCTCTCTCTAGTTCTCTCTTTCTCTTTCCGGTTTTCTCTCTCGTTGGTCCTCTCTCTCTTGTAAGTTCTTTCTCCCATAACCGTGAACTGATTTAGAACTGAACCAATTTTAATGGTCTGGTTCCGGTTCAATTCTAAGGTGCCAAGAGTTTGGCTCTAGTTTCGATTATCCTAGAATCGTTACTAAAGGTTTGATTCCAGTTCACCCCAAAATCAGACCATACCGGCTGTGTGCACCCCAACTTCCCTTACATAATTTTACCACAAATACACAATAACTAACCCAAACCACTTCCTTTACAGAGTTTTAGCACGAATACACAGTAATCAACTCAAACCACTTCCTTTCATATCAGTCTAATTTTTACACCGTGACTTAGTACGGTAAATTCCACTACGCTTTAGTTGTGTTTTTGGTGAGTTGACACCTTCCTCATCTCTAGTTTGAGTGCCTGAAAATCAATCATGCTTGCAGCCATATCAAACAAAAACTAGTCAAAATTGGGCCCCATTGACTGGATATCCAAACCGTTGGTCAAGCAAGATCCAAGTGGATAGGCACACATGCAAGTCTTTTGGTAAATTTGCTATCATTTCGGTTTCCTGTTTGTACAATGGGCGGCACAGATCAGTGATCAAAACGGATGAGATGATAGGCCTCACCATGGACGGCCCATAATCATATCAATCAGCATCACTTATTTGGATACATGGTTGAATGTGGACCATTTATCAATTTTCCATCTGAGATGCTTTTGGTCCATGGGCAACTCGTGATCTCAACGGCCGTTTAGCTGTACCATTGACCGCATGTAGACGAGACGCCTGGCGTTTTGGTACATTGTACAGGACTCGAATTCCGTGGTGTAGAACACTGCAACACGGAGGTCCGAAGTGGGTTGACATGGCAAAGTTTTATGGTCCCATTATCATGTATGTGTTATATCCACACCATTCATTCACTTTTATAGATCATTTTAGATCATAAAGTAAAAAATGAGAGAGATAAAAAACTCAAGTGGACCACACCATATAAAGTTGGGATAATAATGCCCACCCACCGTTGAAATATTCCTATGGTCCAACATGACATTTATTTTCCATCCAATCTCTTCATAAGGTCATAAAAATATGGATGAAGTCAAAACACAAATATCAGCTTGATCCAAAACTTCTATGGCGCTCGGGGAGTTTTCAATGGTAAGCGTTCAACATTGGTGTGGTCCACTTGAATGTTGTATTTGCTGAATTTTAGCTCCATAACCTTAATAAATATGAAAAAAAAAAGATGGTCCGTGTTGATATAACTCATACATCACAGTGGGGCCCACAGGATTTGCCACGTCACACATGCGGTGCTGTGTTCTAAACTCTGCGGTCGGAGTACCATTTCAAACCTGAAAGCGATATCTGCAATGACTTTTACAGCCAAGGCGCAGTTCTACACGCGCTCACGCGTGTACACTGGGAAAACGTGTATGGAATCTGATCCGTATAACAGGTGTTACACCCACTGCGAGAACAGAGCCGGGCCCATCGGCTATCGGGCAGACCGCACACGAAATTAAAATAATAGACGGTGGAAAATAACACGTAACGTTTTTCACCGTCCGTTGCTTTAAAATCTTGCCTACCTAACAGCTGATCCACATGAGATTCAGTCTAGAAGATGATCAAGATGTTGGGCCCGCCTGATAAACGGATAGGATTCCACACATACGTGTAAGTTTGGCACGCGTACGTCTTGGAGTAGAAAAGCGGGTACCGCCCTTCTCTCCGTCGTCACGCAGACGAACGCGGATATGCCTTTCGCAGGAGGTTCCTGCGGTGGCAAGCTAGGTGGGGCCAGATGTTTGCGAGAGATCCATACCGTACATCCGTTTTTTCTAGATCATGATAGGACATGGGCCTAACAATGAGGTAGATCCCAAACTCAAGTGGGCCGCGCGACAGGAAACAGTGAGGATTGAACGTACACGCTTAAACATTCGCGGGGCCAACGAAGTTTCGGATCAGGCTAATAATTTTGTGTTTTCAGTTCATCCCCAGTAGGAATGACCTTATGAACGGTATGGATGGCATATGAACATCACGATGGACCCAGGGAGGTTTCAACGGCAAGCATTTCCCTAACCACCTTTTCCTTGTTGTGCGGTCCACTTTCAAAATGATATATAAAAACGGATAGACGGGGTGGATTTCTCACAAACATCACGGTGTGCCCCACATAGCTTCCCATTGCAGGAAGTTCCTGCGGCAGGCAATCCGCGTACAGGTTGGAAGCGGTTTTTGGCCGAACCGCCTTTCTCTTCTCTATAAAAGTTACCACTCGCCTCCCGTCCAAAGCATCTTCTCCTCCCTTTCCCTTTCTCTCCCTCTCTCCATCCCTCCCTCTCCCTCCCCCCTTTCTCTCCCTCTCCTCCTTTCCCCTTCTCTCCCTGCCGTTGATCTGACTCATCTGATCATATCATCTGATCTCAGCTGTCCCACAAGAAATTACAATCCCTGTGTGTGTGTGTAGAAATGGCAACTGCAGTCCTCCCTTCTCAGGACTATCTGAAATTCCGTTCCACTCCCAAAGTCGGCCGAAACGCTATACCAAGCCCGACACGAACCGTCCGTAGAAAACGCCGTTACCCCGCTGTTAAAGATAACGGTGATACAAGCCCTCCCGTTGTGAAATTCCCGTCAAGAAGTCTCGTCATGGAGAAAGTCACGATACTGAAGCGCGGCGAGGATCTGAAATCCTCGCCGTTTAGGGAGCAGCGATCGGACGGTGGTGACGCTATGAAGGCTGCGGGGAGGAACGAAGACGAAGATTCGATGCTGTGCTCGACGGATCGGCTGGGGCCGGAGCCGGAGATGGTGCCGACGCAGGTCCGGCTCACCGTCCGGGATTCCAGCGGCTGCGGCGACAGTCTCTACGCCGGCGCGGCGTTCTTTTCGTCGCCGTCGCCGAGCTCGCTGCCGCTCCCGGCTTTCTTCTCGAGGAAGAACAATGACGTGGCAACGAAAGATCTGCGACGTCTGTTACGGCTCGAGCTGTGAGAAATATTCTCCTCCAGTTGTTAGATCTCTCCTTTATTTTTTCAACAGGAAGGGATCTGGATCGGAGAAGGAAGCTCAAGCGATCGAGGTGTATGGATGTTATGTAGGACCTGATCTGTCTTTGCTACTAGGAAGAAGTGAAAATTTAGATATTAGGGTAGGGTTTCATGTGGTTGTATATAGGTTTTATCTTAGATACTCCTGCTTGACGAAGATGCCCTGTAGAGACTGTTATTTGTTATAATCGGTCTTTTGTGTTTGGGGGAATTTTAGGGTTTTATAGATTGGTAGGGATTGCAATTATCTTTTCATTTGGTTGTTCCTAACATTAGCTGTAATTGCAAACTAGTTTCTTGTACAAGTGTTACGATTGAAATGGGAGTCTCTTTTCGGTTAATGATTCTGTAATTCAGTGTTGGAATTTTGGGGGCGATGAGCCCGAGCCGTTGATTTTTTTACAAGTGAGGCCCTAGGGCATGTGGTGCCATCCATAGATCACGATTGATCCTACTGTGGTTGGGGTTCCCTAAAAAAAATTCACAATTAGATCCCAGCTGTTTGATTGGTTTCCTCTGAGTTGGCCGAGTAACTGCAGGTTGGGATTTCTCGTCTTAATTTCAGGGCATCCCTATCAAAGGTACGAAGCTCATCAGATCAACAGTCGTGTATTCTTCTTATGGTGGATTAATCTGATGTGTCTTGCAAATGGATTAATCTGATGTGTCTTGCAGATGGGGTTCTCTCAAATTCTCGCAGATAAGATAGTGGTGTGAACATTACCAGCTGTTTGGTTGGTAGCCCGCTATCTATGGTCTGGGATCAATGAATTTAAAGTATGTGGTGCTCATTGGATCTACTCTCTCTCTGGAACATGATCTCTAATGGGTGACAGGCGGCTTGGCTAACCAGGGATTCTCCTTTGTTTCCCTTTGTCTTTGGTTTTGTTAGAGGTTGAAAGACGAATTGTTCTCATTTACTATGCAGGATGAGGTTGAAAGACGGAATTGTTCTCATTTACAGTGCAATCATCCTGCAGATCTTTTGCGATGCCAAATTATTTCCATTCTCTTGACAGAAGGTGAGTTAGAAAGGTGGGAACTAATCTGGACCATTCTTTCTAGCATCTATATATATGGTGGGAATTTTACCATTTGTCATGTCTACAACCCTGTAGATGAATGGTGGGGATGATCCAATTTTACCATTTGGCATGTCTACAACCTTGTAAATGAATGGTGGGGATGATCTTGGCATGGGGCAGAAGAGGTGGGGCCGCAGTTTTGGTGAGTCTTCTTGGCATTTCTCTCAGATTGTTTGCAATTATATTATTTGGCTTTGACAAGGTATTTTTAGTCTTTTCGCACTTCTAATGATAGACAATTCCACTTTAGATTGGGATGAGATTAGTGGTCGGAGTTGACTAGTAGTACCTGTTATTACTTGTTCTGTATGGAATTGTATTGGTGCTTCACATGGATTGATGTCTATGGTTCTCTGTTTTGAATATCTTTCAGTCTTGTAAGTTTATTTATTTTTTCTCACATATAGCTTACTATTGTTTTTGGTTCAATACTGGGAGTGGTGGTGAGCTGCAACCTTGATAGATGGATCAACACTTGAGTTCTGAGGCATGAATGTAAATGGAATTTGATGAAAAAGGTTTGGACAATTAAGTAGAGTACCAACTAATTGAGTTGGTGTATGGATTTGATTAATCTAGATGGTTGGTGATTCTTGCTATAGGACAATC
The DNA here is from genome assembly GCF_029962835.1 of Magnolia sinica. NCBI lineage: Eukaryota > Viridiplantae > Streptophyta > Magnoliopsida > Magnoliales > Magnoliaceae > Magnolia > Magnolia sinica. Next base: position 19,466,709 of record NC_080581.1, read on the forward strand.
TGGATGGTGGGTCGTTTGATTAGTCTAGCTGGGTAGGTTGTTCTTCCATCCAAGGCTTAGTGCATCTTGTTATAGGACCATTGCCCTTGACCAAGTTGACTCTATATTGTTATCTTTATTCTGATTTCTCTAGTGGTAAATGTTTTATGTTGTAAATGATTTGCTTGTAAATCACTTAAAAGGCTGTAAATGATTTATAGCCTGGCTTTTAAGTTGGTAAATCATTTACAGTGTTTGGATAGCCTGTAAATGAAATTTGCTTAATAGGCTTTCATTTAGAAAAAAAAGAAAAAGCCATTGCCATCTCCTCATTTACTAATAAATGAAAATTCACCTTTTTGCTGGTTATTGAGAAGGGGGCTTTGCTAGTAAATCATTTACAAGAAGCAAATTAGAGTATCCAAACACAAGTAGTAAATGATTTGCTTGTAAATCATTTACTACTTGCCCCATTTACCACAATCCAAACGACTCCTAATGGGGGCTATAAAAAAGTGTCTGATATAGTAATCAAATGAATAAAAACGAACTTTCTCAATCTGATGTGTTCTTTTCTGGGCTTCTCTATGAATGGACTCACAACACTTGGGGCTTGTTTAATTTTCCAGTTCATTGGTAAATCCCTGCAAAGGGGTAATAATTATTTCCTCAGGCATTGACAACATTTTCCCCTGCGCTTTAGTTGACTGCCTACTTTTTGGATACGAAAACCGAGAACATTGCAAAATATCTGTGGGTCTCACTGTGATGCATTTCTCTTACCCACACCGTTCATCCATTATGCCAGCTGAATTTATGGCGAGCCAAAAAATGAGGCATATCCAAAACTCAAGTGGACCACGCCATACGAAAAAGGGAATCAAACAGTTGCCGTTAAAAACTTCTTGGGGCCACCTTTTCTTTTGGTGTGGGCCACTTGAGTGTTGGATCTGCTTCATTTTTCTTCTCATGCCTCAAAATATTGTGGTAAAATGGATGGACGGAACTGATATATCATATACCTCACCATTGGGTCCAAAGAATTAAACTAGCTCTTTTGAGCCGTTTTCCAAGGCAGAAATTCGGATGAATTTTCAAACGGGTAAAAGGGTTATAATTATTCAGTTTGAAAAATCAAAAAGGCCTTTAAAAGCATATGCAATGTCCAGTTGGGTGATTGCAAGACATGCACCTGATCTTTACACGAAGGCATTTATATTCTGATCAAATGCGGTGCCCTGATGTGCTGTAGCAGAGCCCTCAACAGTGCACTCCTAAAAACAGCAACTTGTAGCTTTTTTTGTCTGATTCTGGTCCTCCAATGCTCATTGGTATAGTTTAAGTTTGGCATTAATGTCTATCTAGCATCTGTTTTTCTTGTATTTAGTGGTCAGTAAGATTGTTTGGCATTGCATGCTTTTTAGATCTTAAACCTTTGCAAAGTCTCCTTGGTGGGTGTGGTAGTTAGGCTAAAACAAGCTTGTCACCCACCCCATGATCTGTCCTTTGCAGCCAAACAATGTGCCATTCCTTTGCAAAAGATGGAGTGATGAGAGGGTCGCTTGTGGTTGGCTCCTCCTTCCCCCCTCTTTCAAGTCATTTGCTTGATTAGTGGCCCTTGCAAAAGATGGAGTGATGGGAGGGTTGCTTGTGGTTGCCTGCTCCTTCCCATTTAAGTTCTCTGCTTAGCAGTTGGGTTCTTTCTTAAATAAATTAGTGTTTGATAAGTGATAATTCATGGGAAAACAAAGGAATTAGTAATCATTATTTTGCAAGGTTGAGGAACGGATATTTCCATTTTTAAATGGGATGTTTTGATTTGCAAGTGGAAATCTCCAGTGTCGGTACATTTGTGTGCATTGGCAGGGGAACTGTGTTGTGCTCAATGGAGTTTGCTGGGAAAATGCCCCTTCATTGACATTCTTTTTCTTGCTCGTTGCGAGCTTGGGTTGCTTTTTAATGGCTCTAGAGGGGGTTGGTGTTAGTTGCAATTGTTTGGTGTTGAGTATCAAGTGTCTGCTAGCATGTACTTTTCTTTGAAGTACTTTATTTTGCATTGATTTCTTTCAATCAGCTGTTGAATATGATGGAAATCAATCATTTCTTTATGTTATCATTCTTCACATGCATGTTCCTTTGACCTCTCTCTCTCTCTCTCTCTCTCTCTTAATGTTCATGTCTTGTGACCTCTTGTTGGCATTATAATTTTAGTGAGTCTGAACTTTGAATTGTGCTAACCATAACTGGCCAGCGTAGGATGATGGTCCATGCTCATCTCAAGTCAGCGTGGTTCCAATTCATGTGCAGACCAACGTCAGTGCAAAACCCTTTGAAAACTCCTCGCCAATGGTCAAGCCCAACATGGTCGTTATTCCACTCTGTGCTTAAAGTTTTAGGACAACACGAGATGACACCATGCAGTTTCCAATGAACCAAAGTCTAGATTGCACCAACCCCAGGAGCTTGCGTGGAACCAAGTATGTTGGATGGTGCTAACTGTCTATAGGCATCGTGGCACCAAACTCTTTAGTTGGAAATCATCCCGTGGTAACGGCCAAGGTCAGCATGGTTCACATCCAAAGTGTGCAGATGGAAAACACTCGTTAGCCAATGGTACATTGACACGTGTCCATAATCACCCTAACAAACTTTTAAGTGGGAAATAACTATTTAACCACTTCATGGGCAAGAAATAACTGTTTCCCATCGCACCATAAATACCCATTTGGGTTTTCATTGCTCTAGTGCTCTCTGGATCGTTTGCAAAGCCCTTCTTTTCCTTCTCCTTATGCGATGCTAGGGACAAGGTGAGAATGAGAGTCTTAAGAACTCATGAAATGTGGCTCTGCACTAGTCTTTGGACCTCCAATGGTGGCTTTCTGCCAATTGTCTAAGTACCAGCAATCTGGCCCCATGTCTTAAGAACTCATGAATGTGGCTCTGCACTAGTCTTTGGACCTCCAATGGTGGCTTTCTGCCAATTGTCTAAGTACCAGCAATCTGGCCCCATGTTGACTGTTCAAGCTTCCTGTGGTGGTTACACTGACTATCCAGAGCCTCAAGCAGGGGTACGCTCTGACTATCTGGATTGATGAACTGAACCCCCATGTGGTCCTGTGCTAACTGTTAAGCCACTTTGTGCTTGCCCCTAGTTTCTCTAGCAGAATGGCCCAGTGCAATTTCTGTCTGAGGTCTTCGAATGCCTCAGGGTAAGGCAGGCAGGCTGCTAGAACTTCTGAATTTTGTGGAGCTATATAGGACGTAAAAGCTAAGGCTATTCAACTTCTTGAAAGCATAAGAGGGCTTTGCCTAATCAATTGTTTGGATCAGTGTTTCAAATAGCGCCCGTAGCGTAGCAGTAGCGTAGCGCTACATAGCGTCCCAAATAGCGTAAATCCCCTGTAGCGCATGCTACAGGGGTCGTAGCGTACGCTACAGCTACGTAACGCGTAGCGTAAGCTACAATGTATTTTTTTTACTATTTTAGTTTTTTTAATTATTTTTTCGCGTTTTCTTTGTTTCTAATGTTGAGGAATGTGACACTTGTATTGTACTTGATACTTTTAACCTATGGGATTTTTATTTCTTTTCATAATTGTGACTTGTAGTTTCAATTAGACATTATTAATTAAAGTGGTTTGCTTAGGAAGTTGTTGATGTGATAATTATTTGATTTGGCTTATATATGTGGATTGGCTTTTGATAAATGATAACTAATAACTTTTTGGAACATGCTTATAATTGATAAAATGAATCATCTTTTAGGCATTTATATATTTTTTTCCCCTTTTTTTCACTATTTATTATATTTGTCCTATTTTTAAATTAAAAAATAGAAATATTGTGTAGCTTACACTACACGCTACGTATTTATGCTACATGCTATAGAGGGCTGAGCACTACACATCACGCTGCCGCTATTTAAAACACTGGTTTAGATACATTGACGATGGACCATAGATTTGGATTTTATACATCATTTGCATCTTTCTACTCTTTATCGTGTAACGTATTAGTTTTCTCTGGTTTTTACCTGTTAATTAATAGTTTTTTCCCAAGTAAATGTAATTAAGGGCTTGTGTCATACTACAGCTCCAAGATCCAATGAAAGTACTTTCGATAGAGCATGTTTTGGTGTACATCTTTGCAATGGAGTTAATAATCAAACAAATATAAAAATATATTGAGAAAAAGGACAGGTCTTGTAAACACCTCTCATTTTCTCTCACTCAATATCCATACATTTCTGTCTTTCCTTTCCACCGTCTCTCTCTCTCTCTCTAAATCTTAGCTTTAGTTAATTTGGTCGGTTGATGGTTGGTGTAAATTTGCATGGTTTTCTTGAACTTGTTGGTACATTAAGGTCATCTAGATCATTATTCATCTTCTTGTTTTGTGATAGGCAATTTTATTTATTTATATTTAATATCAGGGTCGATTTCTCCTTTCAGGTGCTCAATAGAATCTGTTAATTATCTTTAGAGTTTGTTACTTGTAACTCTCATTTTTAAATGGAGCAAGAATAAATCATTACAATATATTGAATCTACAATACTTGGGGTGCAGTTTCAGTTTGAATTTGAAATTCTAGTTATTAGCCAACATCATTTTGCTCTTGCAGTTATGTTTATTTGATGGCTTTGCTGTTATTTGCATCTTGGGGCCTGTTTGGATAGAGAATGTGACAAATTTTCACCGACAAGACATTTGCAAATGTTGAGTTGAATTGGCTTTGGAGTTAGATGGACGGATGGATGAAGCCATGTACAATGTTGGCCTTTGTTATTCATCCTGATTATCTGCTCATCAAAAGGCTTTTAAAGCCTTGCAAAGTCCTGAGTAGAAGCATAATGCCTCTGCAACTATGGTATTGTGCTATTAAGCCTTGCAAAGCATGTAGTGTGTGTCCCAGTGTACCACCTAGTACTGAGTCATTCTACCAAGGGTTGAAGCATCTTCCGAAACAGGTAGGTAAACCTTGATGTGGACTGATTTTTTTCATGAATGATAAAGTTGTATTTGCCTGAAATAACCTGATACAGGGCTATGTGGCCTGGTTTCAGTGGTGACAGATTTAATCGAAACTGATATTCAATACTTGATTTCTAAACAGTAGATTAGTTTATCTTAAAACGTGCTTTTCTAATGGTGGAGTTATTTGATGCTCTGTCTAGGTACGATGCTTGATATGCAGGCACTTCGAAAGGGTACATGAGGTGCATGAACTCGAATTAAACTCGGTAAATTGTGATGCCCACCATCCCCATGTTTAATTGGAGAGTAAGATAATCAAATATGCAGGATTTTTGGTTCATGATACATCTATACTAGTATACAGTGTTTCGATGTTTAATTTGAATCACCTGTACATCACCATGCAATTTCAAACTAATTAATAGGTGCCTGTGTATCATCCACACACTGTCAGAATATCAGAGTTTTTCTCTTTCTAGAAGGATGCCTAAAGCAAATACGATATGTGCTCAAGGCTTGTACCTGATCGTCATTTTGGAAATGCGTTTGTTTTGAGGTCGAACGTGATGTGCTTCTGTCCAGCTCATGAGTGTAACATCTTTTTTAAAAAATAGCATTTAAAAAATTGCATGCCTAAGGCTGCGTTTGTTTGCGACGATATCATGGAAATTTATGATTAATCGGGTCTAATGTGGTGCAAAATGTCCTGAAATTTCATTATATCTATTGCAACCAAACACACCCTAATCTGGCTAGGAAAAAGCCTGTTCACCCAAAAGAGAATTTTGTTGGCGCTTTAAATGTTTATGCTGAAATTTTTTATTTGGTCTTAACATCTTCTGTCCATTTTTCTCATTGTTTTGTGCTTAAGTGAGCTTGTTTGGTATTACATGTTCTTGGATCTTAGTTGTTTTGGGGTCTGGCAGTAGGGCTAAATTATAAAGTTGGGCTTGGATCTTAATTGTTTGCAAACCACCTTTTTGGGGTGAGCTGGATTGCTTTGGCATGTGAGTGGTGTTTGGTAAGAGACTTCATTGGAAGAAGGGAGTGGATTAGGTGCTGTGCCAGCCTCACCCAACATGGTGTGGCCGCCCTGACTGTGGGGTGCACATTGATGTATGTTTTTTATATCCATGTCGTCCATCTGTTTTGCCAGCTCATTTTATGGCATGATATAAAAAATGAAGCATATCAAAATCTCAGGTGGACCACATCACAGGAAACTGTGGTGATTGACCATTAAAAAGTTCTGTGGGCCACAAAACTATTGGATCAAGATGGTATTTCCCCCCCTTATTCCAGGTTTTTGTGACCTTATAAAAAGGTTGGATGGCAAATAAACATGATAAATAAACATTATGGTAGGCCCTAGGAAGTTTTTAATGGTGGGCATTCAATCACCACTGTTTCCTATGGCACAGTCCACCTGAGATTTGGATCTGCTTCATTTTTGGGCTCATGCCCTGAAATGAGCTGACAAAACGGATGGAATGTGTGGATATGCAACACATACATCCAGGTGGGCCCCATGGTGAGGGCCGCGACTAATCCACTCCCTTGGAAGAAAAGTAGATGAGGAAGGTTTGGCAGGTCAGGTTTTGATCAAGGAGTGCAGAAAAGAGCACTTCTGTAGGAAATTCAATCCTATGGTGGGTGGGTGGGTGAGAGGAAATTACGTGGAGGCAAAAATTGAGTTGCATATGACCAAAAGAAGGGTAGTACAGGAATATGGAAAAAATTTCATTGTGTTGCTGGGCAACCCATGCCTGATGCCATGGGAAGACTCAACTTCAACAGCAGTGGATGACATAAGTGTGGAGAACAGGCAGGAAAATTGTCTGAAATTGTGGAAGTTCTATTCTATCAAACGAGTGATGAGAAAGAAAGGTTGGTAAAGGTCTAGTTTTGATATTACCTCCAATTCAAGTAGATGCTGAGTCTGCCTGGGAAGTCTAGTGGGGGAAGAGAGCGCTAGTGCTGGCTAACATCGATTGAGGCATATCTTTTTTTGCATTGATTTTGAAGGACATTATGATTGGTGATATACAAAACCTGGTTGAAATTTGAAGGAAGGTGCCTTATTATTTTTTCCCATTTTGTTTTAATGATCTCAATGCCACAGGGAGGGAAGTTTGATGTTGTTAAAAAACTATATGGAGAATGAGTCTGATGCATAAACTATTAGTTGTTGGACAGCAGGCTTGAGAAGGTTTGTGGTCAGGTCCTACTACAACTAGGGTTGGGTCAACCCAAATCCAGCTGATCCAACTCGAGTTTTGAGTCTGGTTGTCAATCTCCTTGAGTTGGGTTCGGTTTGGAAAATGTCAACCTGATTTGAAATTGGGTTGGGCTTGGGTTGAGCATGATAATATGTATTTGGATTGCAATGGGTTAGGTATGGAGGAATTTAGTTTGGGTTTAGGATGGCCACCTCATGTTGGAATTTGGTTGGGGTGGGTTGCAGGTTAGGCTTGGGTTGACATTCAACCCAACCCAACTCAACCCCACCCACCCAAGTTGCATGCCTACTGTGCGTTTGGTCTGCTCATTTCAGTGTAATGGCTTGCAAAAGAGCTCTTGCTGTTCAATCCGACATGAGGTCACATTTGTTAACGAATGACCCATATTCGGTCAAATGCGTGTGATTAGGAATAGTGTCGGGTGTGCTAGAGTCGTACTTGACTCAAATTGATTGAATGCTTGCAACCTTAGGCACCAAATCAGTCGTAGGATTAGACCTATGAAGGTTGACCTGACTGTTCAGCCACCAATGGTACAACGATCAAGCGATTTGGAAGAGGAGTCCTTCAATGGGAATTTTCCCCTTGTGCTTAGACTTTTTTCTTTTTCACCGGTGATCGCAGTCCAGGTGTCTCAGTAGTGACATAATGGACAAATGTGATTAAAAACTAAGGCAAATCGTTGATTTTTGTTGATTTGTAAATAATAGTACAATTAATGAAGAAAGCTAAACTAGGTAGAGAAAAATAAAAGAAATTGCTTACAACTACTAATCCGCACAAGCAATCTTAGTGAATAATCTTGAGGTTGTGACTCGTTTGATATTCCAAGTATGGACTCGGTTGATTGGGGGTCCAATAGCGATAGTCATGGATATTTACACTATTCATAGGGTGTACTGTGACAATATCGTTGGACAGTAGCGAATCTTAGCTATGCTAAACTTTAAACTTGCTGTAGCAGAGCTTGACAAAAGTGGATGAATTAAGGCTAAAACTATGATAAACAGTGCTGCTTTGTGTAAAGAGATTGCATGTGTTGGCGAAGGTGTTGCTTCGCTCTCTTCATCGAGTGAAGGGCAGGCGGTGGACATTTCGAGTGGTCCTTGTTGGTTCGTGCTTTTATTTTTGAAAGTTTTGCGAATGTATTCTAGCTCGACGCGGATTCCTCATTGCATCATGATTTTATTCTAATTATGGAAGAACCCGTTTCTTAATCCTTCGCAGCATCCGTGAAAGCACCGATCTCCTTTTTGAAAAAAATCTCTTTTTAGCATGATTGTGTGAGATGGCCTTACCATGCGTATCTTGGATTGTGGGAGATTTGACATTGACGGGGCTTTATACAGCTTGCTGAGCATGCTGCTTGGTCACATGCCTCTTGTGCAACGGTCATGCGTCCTCTTAGAGTCTCGCATTTCTTGACTCCAAACGTGTGTACGGATCTGACTCGTTCTGATTTTGGCAGGCAATGTTTCACTGAAGGTAATGGATCAGGAGATTTTCTTGGAGCGTGATTGAGATTTCGTTTGTCATTCATACATAGTGCTGACACGTGACGACATTTTATTAGGCTGTGTGGACTATTTCAAGATGGGTGTAAATAATGCTCTCACGTCACTTTACATTTAAAGAATGTGAATGGACGTAACATCGCTTTAGCTTCAGCAATCGCTTTGATGCTCGACACATGGTGGCATGGGGTTTACACATGGCCGTTGTGCGCAGTAATGCTGTGTCAGAAACCACCCGTCATTAATGGCTGGCATGGCTTTAACGGTCAACGCCCTTTATAACTCCTAATCGTTAGCTAAACCTGGTCATTATTCAACTTCCATCTTTCTATCATTCCCTGCCTCCTTTAAGCCTTTTTTTTTCCCCATGATACCGTCTGAACCCCATATCACCATGTGTTGATCGTCGAAGTAACCACTGAATCAGAAGCGACATTATGTCTCTTTACATTCTTAGAATGTAAAAAGTGACATGGGGGTATTGTTTACACCTGTCTTGGCGTAGTCCACGTAGCCCAATGGAATGCTACTACGTGTCGGTACATGGACGAATGATGGACAGACTTCCACTTGCACCCCGGGACAGTTTCCTAATTTGTTTTCTTAGGTGACACGTCACCTGTCAAAATTAGAATAACTCAGAGCTGTACATACGTTTGTGGTCGAGAAAAGTGAGACACTGCGAGAAGAATACGTGATCGTTGCACAAGCAACACGCGTGATCGAGCAATATGCTAACAAGCTATATAAAGCCTCGGCGATGTCAGATCTTTCGCCATCCAAGATATGCACAACAATGCCATTTCACATAATCATGCTAAAAACGAAAATTTCTAGAGACAATCCGTGCCTTTATGGAGACCACAAATGATTAAGAAATGAGTTCTTTCGGAATTAAAAAAAAATCAGGATGTAATAAAGAATCCGTATCTACTTAGAAAACGACTGCATAACTTTCGAAGGTAAAAGCACAGACCAACTAGGAAACCTTGAGACGGCCACTGCTCTTCAAAGTATATATAAACAACACTTGATGAAGAGCTCGAGATAACACATTCGCCGACACATAATATTTCTACACAGCGCAATGTTGTTTATCATACTTTTATCCATAGTTCCTCCATTTCTGTCAAGCCCTACTATAGTAAGTATGAAGTTTAACTTAATTTAGATTCGTTACTGTTTAATGCCATTGTTGCAATACGCCCTAAGAATAATGTAAATATCTATGATCATTGTCGTCGTATCCCCTATCAATCGAGTCCATACTTGAAAGATCACACCAGTCATGTCTTGCGGACTATCCAACACGATTGTTTGTGCACACGGGCAGTCGTAGGCAATTTATTTTATTTCTCTGCTTTAATTTTCATAGTTGACTGTACTAATGTTATTTACAAATTAATAAAAATTGGCGATTGATTGTAGTTTTTAATTTCTTTCGTCTATTTTTGCATTACTTATAAACCTGAGACTTGCAATCATTATTGAAAGAAAAGTCTTTGGAGCAGTGCAAAATGATCCTATTGAAGGACCAACATTGGTGGCTGGACAGTCATGTCAACTTTCATATGTTTGATCTTATGATTGATTTGGCGCATGGGATCGCAAGCGTTCAATCGATTTGAGTCGAGTACGACTTTGGCACGCCCGACATTATTCCTAATTGCACACGTTTGACTGATTACGAGGCGTTCGTTGGCACATGTGGCATTGCCTGATTGAATAATAATAGATGATACATAGAACTTTTGGGATGCTAGCTGAAACCAAGTTGCTAATTTGGGAAAGATGGTGATCTCAATTTCTTTCTAGAAGTCATGAATGAGACATCTCGTTTGCAGCGATTTCTCTCCCCTGATATTGAGGTTTTTCCTATTGGGAAAATAACTCCTAAAATGAAGAGTACTTTAAAAGTAGAAAAGTACTTTTAAAAAATAACTTGTTAACTTACATAAGTTAAAAAGTTACTTGTCGCTTAGGGCCGTTTGGATACCACTAGATAAATTACTTTTTCTACTTACAACAGTAGATAACTTATTTGAGACAAGTAAGATTGGTTTATGATCAATCATAAGTAACTTTAAAAAAAATAAAAATAAAATTTAAAGTTACTTAAATCTCTTCTGTTTAGTAAGTAGAAATCAAGATAAGCTACTTGAGGCACAAGTAGCTTAAGTAACTTACGTTCCAAACACCCCCTTGGAATAATAGAATGTATAGAAAATGCGAGAGAGTAATTTAGGAATACCTTAATTTACTCAAACATTCCTTTACTCAAACATTCCTATTGAAGCTCAAGGTGCTTGGAAAGGAGGAACTTGAAAGGTATGGTGAACGATTATTCCACAAAGCAAGAGCAAAGAATTCAAGGACAACATGGCTACAAAATGATGAGTAGCACAAGGTGAGTAGTTACTTCTGATGACTTCTAAGATGTGTGATCTACTGACGCTTTTGCTGGCTGGAATTTTAACTATTGTTTTTCTGTTGGATATTTACTTCCAGTGGCTGGGAGTTCAACCATTACTTTTCCAATGGCTCTAGAGTTTTCTATAGTAAAATCTTTACTTGATGCAGTGAAAGGCTTGATAATTTCCCACCCAACTAGAGGACCAGAAGGGACTTTAGAGGAAAGATCATCGTCCTAACACAGAAAATGTTATGCGGAGGAGTTCCTGGAGGGACATGGCATACAGTGTCCAAAAGCGATTGTAGTTGGTGATGAGCGACGGACAACATGCAGAAATTGGGAACCGATTGGGGTCAGGAATGGTGGATCTAGTACGAAAACCGATGGCAGCAGTAGAGATCGATGCTGCTAACCAGACCCAGCAAGTGTAACGTGGCGTGCTGAAAACAGAGAAGGGGATTGAATCAGTCTCTGACAGTCTCACTGGAAATGAGGATATGGGTTCGATCACTGATAGTGGCAGGGATGTAGATCATGATTGCCTGAAACAGATGATAGAGGGGCCACATTATGACTGATGATGGATTGATGGTGGTGCTTTAGCGATGGCAGCAGGTTGAAATGACAACGACGATATGTAGCTGCAAATCTGATGGTGCGCACAGAGGGCTGTGGTTGTTCGTACAGCAATGGGGTAGCAGATGGGCAGTGGTGATGGTGCCGTTGGTGAAGGTGATGGCGGTTGTGGGACTGCTCACACCAACCAAACAGATTTGATGAACAGAGATGGCCGAAGATGAAGATGATGTCTTCCAGATTTAATTGTGGCAGTGATGGGTTTGGGGTTACAATGATGATCTGCGCCTAGACGTGCTGGAGGTGGGTTCGTTGGTGCTGGAAACAAAGGTGCTGACAATGATATGGAGGCTCGCACATAGACATAGATGAGGCTCGAGAATGGTGACTGAGGTCGGTCCTGTAAAATAGGGTTTGGTGGTAATGGGCTTGGAGCAATGGTGGCTGATGGGAGAGGATTGATGAAGAGCATATATGTGATTTAGGGATCTGGTTATAGACAACGGTCGAATGCTCATTGGAATTAATGGTAGACAGAAGATGGAAAGATCGGGGTGTGCCCCTCTGAGATGAGGCAGATGGGGACGAGGACGAGGATGAACGGTTAGGATCAAAAGCACCAGATGGGGGATCTGTGTCCCTCCGAGGCGAGGCAGATGGGGACGAGGACAAGGATGAACAGTTAGGATCTAAAGCCCCAGATGAGAGCTCTGATACTATGTTAAACCATAAGAAACTGCATTGTGGAAACTGTTAACTTGTTTATTTCACTGAGAATAACATGAATATACAGAAGATGTGATAGATTTATGCAGAAATCTGCGGAGACTTTAATAGATACATATCTTAACATAAAGGAAATATCCTAATTTAGGAAGATTACCCTAATCTCTCTATCCAAACGGAGCATAGTATGGGATCCGGTGGTGGAGTGGAGGAATCAGGTACCTGTTTTAGAGTGGTTGCAAGATTCTAATCAAATACATAATCCTATCAAAAACATATATCGTATCAAACACAAATATCCATGTTCTAGTTACGAAGCTCGGGTAAATCAGCTTGCTGGCCGTTACTATTGTCCAGCTCTTGAATAGGCGGCATTAGTTTCTTCCAAAACCAGTGTTTTCTCCACAGCAGTACCATCTCTTCGATTGGCACTCCTTTCGTCTCAGGCAGGAAGATTGCGACAAAGATGGTCATGATTGTAATCCATCCGGCGAAGAAGAGGAAGATCCCGAACTTGAAGGAGCAGAGGAGTGGAAGGAAGGCTTGGGCGATGACGAATGTGAAGAAGAGGTTGACGGTCACAGTTATGCTTTGCCCTGCTGATCGGGTCTCCAACGGGAATATCTCGCTCGGCACAGTCCACCCGAGTGGGCCCCACGACCATCCGAAGGCTGCCACGAAGAGGCAGATGAACACAACGACTAGTATTGAGAAGCCCTTTGAGAGTTGCTTCTCTGTGCCGAATTTGAGGCCCAGTATGATGGCTACTATGATCTGTTCAACACAACAAGATCAATGGTGAGTGGAAATCTATGGTTTTTCTTCGTTTGAGCCAGCACTCCTTATACAGGTGGGCCATATTCAGATGTTCTCGGCAATCTGATGGACCAATCTTTGGATGGTTGGCTGGAATTAATGGCAATTTTGATTTGGGCCAACACTAGAGGTGTCATGGATGGCTCGGATGGAATAGCTGGTGATTTCATTTGGGCCAGCATTCCTTGTGGTTCCGGTGCAAGCAGTCATCCAAATGGACTTCTTGTTGCAGATGGACCTTTGAGCCATTCATTTGCATGATGACCATCGTCTGGCTATGATTCCTGATTGGGTTCGGCCCACCAGATGAATGGTCCAGACAACTGCATGGTGGGACCGGCTGGTACTAAAAATGCTGGCAACGAATTCGTGCACGTTGTTAAACTGAAACACGCTACATTTCCACTGCATGATAGTAATGGAATCCTTTTACCTGGCATATGACCATCTGTATCCCACCGCCGATCAGCAAAGCCCGCCGGCCCCACCTATCGACGGTCACAATCGAGACGACAGTGGAAGATGCTAGAACTGCTCCTGTCATGACAGAAGAGTAGAGTGATGCATTCCCACCAAAACCCATGCTTTGGAAGAGGACTGGAGCATAGAAGAGTATCGAGTTGATGCCGGTAAGGATCTGAAACATCGGCATGAAGATCGCCATTACCAGCTGTGGCCTGTTCCGGGACTCCAATATGTTTCTGAATGGGTGTTTGATAGAGTTTGCAAGCTCGCTGGCCTCGATCATATCTTGGAACTCGGCGTCCACATGACTGGTGCCTCTGATCTTCTCCAGGATTTTGCGTCCTTTATCTTTCAGTCCCTGCTCGATCAGGCTGTTGGGCGTCTCGGGGAGGAAGAGGCCACCGACGGTCATTAGTAAGGCGGGGAACATGGCTAGGCCCAGTGACAGCCTCCATCCCCATGGGTTGATCTTCTGTGTCCCATAGTTGATCATGTTGGCGGTGAAGATGCCGAGCGTCGTGGCCAGCTGAAACATCATGTTCAAGGCGCCTCGGAGGTGGGCCGGGGCCATCTCTGATAGATATAGAGGGACAGCCTGATGGACGATTGGGAAGGCATGTTAGCAGTCTTTTGAGTATTCTGTTTGAATGGAAGTGTCGTAATGTAAAATCTAGAGGGGAATGATGTTCAGGCCGTGGGCTCATCTGTGATGTGTGAGTGCCATTCAACCTGTCTATTAGATGTGCCCCTCTATGTTCAGGTGGGTCCACACCAAAGGGAAAAACGGGAGACTTTTGGGAGAGGACACCCACCCGTTTGTGGTGGGCCCTCTGCAAAGATTCTATCAATCTGGACTGCTTATCTAAATCTATCAAAAGCGCATTCAGATAATCTTGGCCATTTGATTCAGAAGGCCTTGATATGGTAACATGCTCGCCAGATCCAGGCAGCTCATCAGATGGCTCCTTTGTTTAGGCACCTTCTATGAAAAATCAGGCCTTGATCAGGAGGGAGAGGTGAAAAGTGGTAAGAAATCTGCCAGCCGTCCAAATTCAATGTAAATGTCCGCCCATCTGATTATTGGATCACCCTGATTTTACCTCATGGGTTGCTTAGATCTTCTACATGTTTTAGATGTCCACTCCGCTGCTTGGTGTATTGTGGGACCACCAATTTCCCTGTGGTGGGGCACATGTGTGAGCAGATGCACGGTTAATACTTGATGACCTTTGGGACGTGGATTGGGTGCTACTCCCGCCTGAAGGGCACCCTGATGCATGGGTTTTATCCACACTGTCCGTACGATTTTCCATATCATTTTAGGGGATAAGCCAAAAGATCCAAGGCTCAAGTGGACCACACCACAGAAATCTTGTTAGGGCCCACCGTGATGGTTAATAGCCATCCAACTTCTTCATAAGGTCGTATAGACCTGGATGAAGGGGAAACACTAATATCAGCTTGATCCAAGACTTATGTGGCACGCAAAAAGTTTTCAAAGGTAGGTTTTTAATCCCCTCGGTGTGGTCCACTCGAGCCTTGAAACTACCTCATTTTTGGGTTTGTACCTTAAAAAGTGATATGGCTCTGCAGGAAGATCTATTGGTCTTTCCTTTGGTGATCATCCATAGTACTATATAGCTACGTTCCGGTGCTGCCTCATGTAGGAATATTTACTGGTTTTTCCTTTGGTGTTCATCGAGAGGAATATATCTCTGTTCCAGTACATAGAGTCTCGCGGTAGAACTTTGAATCAAGTTAGATCGCCAGGGAATCTCCCACCTAAATCAAGCAGCAGCAACAGGAACTTCACAGCATAATATCCAGCCCCAACCAGATCAGTGGAACTTATGCAGAAGGTGGCAAGAAAGAAGAAAGACTTAAGGGAATTTCCTACATGAATATCCTATCATGGAACCTCAAAGGGGAGGGGTCTAAACAGAAGAGAAGAATCTTCAAAGATATATGTGGCAGATGTAAGACAAATGTGATTTGCCTGCAGGAAACTAAGGTTCAAAATTTCAATGAGAAACTTATGGGATCCCTTTGGAAAGAGAGACGTGGAATGGGCTACTGTAGATGCTAAAGGCAGCGTGGGAGGTATTCTTCTAGTATGGAAGTCGGCAGCTTAGGCCATGGCGCAAAGCTGGAAAGGAGAATTTGCAGTGTCAGTCCAGTGGAATTTTGATGGCCCCCGGTGCCTGGGAGGGGATTTTAATATTACGCACTACGTACGTAGAAGAGAAATTTAAAGGGGGGAGGGTCACCGCTGCTATGTGATGCTTTTTGCACTGGATTGTAGATCAAGAACTTCTGGATCTTCCTCTGCTTGGAGCCAGATTCACTTAGTTCAACCAACCAGCGATCTCTACTTTGTCTAGATTGGATAGATTCTTGATCTCGGCTGATTGGCTTGAAGCATTTCCGATGGTGTCTTAAACTGTCATTCCGAGACTCATTTCTGATCATTGCCCGTTATTGCTCTTTGTAGAAGATCAGGACTGGGGTCCAAAGCCTTTCAATTTCGAATCGTCCTGGCTGTTGATTGAAGGTTTTCATCAACTCATCAAAGATCGGTGGGCAGGTTTTCAGGTAGAGGGCTACATTGGTTATAAACTCTGTTGTAATTGAAACTTCTTAAAGGAAAGATAAAGGGGTGGAAAGCAATGGACCTCCGAAAAGGGACCTGAAAACTTAAGCAATCCTCTCAGAGCTATAGGCAATAGATGCGATGGTTGAAGTTGGCCACATGTCCACAACAGATGGGATAAGAAGAATCCAGCTGATTCGATAATATTCAACAAGGATGCTTGAAGACGAGATCTCTTGGAAGCAAAAATCGCGAAGCAAATGGATTAAAGAAGGAGAAAAAAATACTAAATTCTTCCATAGTATAGCTTCTGCGCGTGCAAGAGCTAACAGAATCAGCAACATAGTAGTGAATGGTACTCAAATAGAAGACAAGGACAAAATCTTAGAAGAAATCATATAGTATTTTAGCACTCTCCTTCAGGGAGAAACTTCACCCAGGCCTAAGCTAGACCATCTTCAGATAGATTGTATCTTGGAAGAAGAGTGCAAAGGTCTAGAGTCCCGTTTTTCAATTGAAGGAGTGAAAGGGGCGGTGGATTCCTTGGATGGAGATAAGGCTCCTGGCCCTGATGGTTTTCCAATGATCTTCTTCCAAACTTCCTGAAATATTCTGAAGGAAGAAATTATGGATTTCATGAACGAGTTCCACTACAAAGGGAGGATCTCTAAATCTCTTGGGGCCTCTTTTGTAGCACTCATTCCTAAAAATATGGGAGTAGAAACCTTGACAGAATTCAAACCAATTAGTTTACTTAGGGGGCCTTATGAGATTTTGGCTAAAGTTCTGACATCCAGGTTGAGAGGGGTGATGGGAAAGATTATATTTGACAATTAGAGCGCTTTTATATCAGGAAGACAAATCATTGATAGCGCCCTCATTGCATTTGAATGCTTGGACTCAAGTCATAAACCTAGTTCTAAAGGCCTTATATTCAAACTAGACCTTGAGAAAGCGTATGATCACGTTGAGTGATGATTCTTACAATATATGCTTCAACATATGGGATTTGGGGTCAAGTGGAGAGCATGGATGAAGGAATGCGCGGGTTCCGCTTATTTCTCGATTCTTCTCAATGGGTCCCCCAAAGGTTTTTTCAGTAGCACAAGGGGTCTACGTCAAGGTGATCCGCTATCTCCCTTTCTTTTTCTAATTGTTGGGGAGGCCCTATCCAGAATGTTGAGTAAAGGTCAGGAAGAAGGCATCATCAACAGGCTTAGAGTGAAAGGAATGAATACAGTCATCTCTCACATTCAGTTCGTAGACGATACGCTTCTATTATATGAAGCCGACCAGGAGAAAGTGAGTAACCTTCGCACCACTATTAGATGCTTCGAGGTAGTATCGGGCTTAAAAGTTAATTTGGGAAAGTCAAAGATGTTTGGAGTGAATATGGAGGATAACAAAATATGAGAGTTCGCCAATTACTTTGATTGTCCTATGGGTAGATTCCCTACCACGTTTGTAGGTCTCCCGCTTTGTATCGGTAAGCCCCAACATCTCTATGGGACAAGGTTATTAATAGGTTCGAGAAATATCTTACAAGATGGAAATGCAGATATCTGTCTTTGGGTGGGTGACTCACTTTAATCAAAGTGGCGCTCTCGAATTTACCTTTATACTTTATGTCCCTATTCAAGTGCCCGGCTTCGATCCTCTCAATTCTAGAAAGGCTCAGACGAGACTTCTTATGGCAAGGGAAAGAAGAGAGAAAGAAAATCTATCTAGTAGATTGGAAGGAGGTGTGTAAGGAGAGGAAAGAAGGTGGAGCAGGGGTAAAGGATCTAAAAACAATGAATCAAGCCCTCTTAGGAAAATGGATTTGGAGGCTTGGGACCGAGAATGGGACTTTGTGGAACTCCCTAATCAAAAGCAAATATGGTTATTCAGAGGGAAGATGGTGGACAAAGGACTCGTCGCGGTACAGAGCTTCTGCTCTATGGAGAGATGTGACATCCATCAAGAATAGGGTCCTTAAAGGTATTGGCTTTGCTCTAGGTGACGGCAAAAAGATTCGTTTCTAGGAAGATGCGTGGATGGGAGAAACTATCCTCAAAGAAGAATTTCCAAGCCTATTTCGGTTAGCTCTAAACCGTAAAAGCAAAGTTGTGGATTGTTACTCAGTGGTGGAGGAATCTATTGTGTGGAATCTTGCGTGTAGAAGAGATCTCCAAGACTGGGAGATTGAAAACTATATGGCCCTTCTTAATCATATGAATAACTGCAAGCCGGACCAGTTTAAGGAAGACTTCCTGGTATGGAAACTAGACAAAGCTGGCCACTTCTTGGTTAAGTCCCTATACAGTCTTATGGGAACTGACTCCTCTGTCATTCTCGACAACTTGATAGAGCGAGTTTGGAAATTCAAAGTCCCTCCAAAGATAGCAGTGTTCGGATGGTTGGTTGGAATAAAGAAGGTCCTGACAATCGATAACTTGAGAAAAAGGGGCATGATACTCGCTAATGTATGCCTGTGTTGTATGGCCAATGCAGAATCTGTTCACCACTTGTTCATTCATTGCCTGCTCGTCAATTATAAATGGGTAGTTATTCTCCCCATTTTCGGTATTCATTGGTCTTTTCCAGAATCCATAGAGATTTTGCTCTCATCCTAGCAAGGTACCGAACTAGGAAACTACAGAAAGGAGATTCCGAAAATGGCCCTCCTCGCTATTTGGTGGTCAGTATAGGAAGAAAGAAATGAGAGATGCTTCAGGGATATCTCAAATTCGGCTGATTCTGTAGTTGATAGGGTGAAATTCTTGATGGTGGAATCGGCTTCAAATGTTGCTTCTCCAAAGGGATGTAATTTGTCTTTTTTAGGTGAGTAATCTGCTTGCTATCTCAGTGGGCTGATTCTCACTGCTTTTGTAATCCATTTCTTTTTCAATATAGAAATCATTATCTTTCAAAAAAAAGAAAAAAAGAAAGTGATATGACAAAATGAATGGATGGTGTGGATAAAACAATACATCACGATGGCCCCTCAAAGCCTATGTTCCTAGTTGGGGATGGGGGTAGGATAGTGTTGCGGAAAAATAATCAAACATGATGTCAAAAAATATCTACACATGATTAATGCAAGCGAGCCTAAAATGCAAACAAAAAGGACTAAAAGTGTTAAACCAAAATAAAAGAGAAGGAATGCAAATTTACATAGCTGAACAATAAAAATATACTTATTCTATGTGACAACAATACAAATCTTTTTTCTTTAGTAGAAATAAAGACAAATAAAAATATAAGGTTTAATTCTCTTCCACTTGTACAAAGAATTACATACTAAGGAATACTTCATGAGATGAATTAATAAAATAGAATACCTCTATCTAACTATGTCCCTTCTTATATAGACCATATGAGAGAGCCTAACAAGAAGTTTCAGGAAAACTAGGGTCCATACATATATGGTAGAGAAAAACCTGTACGTACCTACGTATGTATGAAATAAAGAGATAAAAAGGGAGAAGGCGTTTCTCATTGGGAGACGTCAACCACATCTCAACATTCTCCCACTTGAAGACTAGTTTATCTAATTGTGTGAAAACATTCCTGATAACAACAAGTCTAAGAGAAGTCTTGCACCAAACAAACTTCTCCCTTACGATAAGCTTCGCCAACATATTTACTATATTGTTGACGGTGTGAATCTTGATCATCTTCCACCACATCACAAACAAAGTGATATTAAACATTAATGTGTTTGGTCTGAGCATTAAATACCAGATTCTTTGCCAAGTGTAACACACTCTGATTGTTTCAATTTTTTTAGCAATCTCTTTAACTAAATAGCTTCATTGCATGCTTGAGTAGCTGATGTGTACTTTTCTTATGTAGTAGAAAAGGTCACTGCTGACTGTAATCTTGACATCTAACTAACCGTACCGCTGGCTAAAGAGAAAATATAACCTATAGTAGATTATTTATTTATTTATTTATTTATTATAATCACGATCTCCTTCATAATCTGCATCCACGAACCCAAATAAATTTAAAATTTGGCTATTATAACAAACAATCGTCTCAAAATGCCTTTCAAGTAACATAGGATCCAACTCACAACAGTCCAATGGTCTTTACCTCGCCATGTATTTACTTTCTCCTTGTTTATGTTAGGGCATTGATTTGAAGAGAGTTTGCAACTAACAGGGACTGTGGTATTGACTAGGTTAGAATTTTACATGTTAAAGATACACAAAAATCTTTCAACATAACCCTTTTGGGTTATTCAGACTTTTTAAGTTTTCCTGTCTCTAAGTACGGTCATCCCAAGAATCTGATTAATGACACCCAAATCCTTTACATCAAATTTCCTATCTAAACGAGCTTTTAATGTTGCAATAATATCTTTGCTAGTATCCGCAACCAATATTCCATCCACATACGATAACAAGATAATAAAACCACTATTATCATAGCTACGAACATAGGCACAATCATCTGCCTCACATCTCTGAAATTCTAAGCTCACAATGAAAAAATTAAACTGCTTGTACCAAAACCTTGATGCCTGCTTTAAATCGTAAAGCAATCTGATCAGTCCATAAACTATATTCTTCTTGTTTTCTTCAATATACCTTCCGGTTGAATTATATAAATTTCGTCACCAAGATTCCCATGTAGAAAAAAGTCTTTACATTCAACTGCTCCAGCTCCAAGTCAAGCATCGCTGTCATACTTAATACAGTATGAATAGTACTCAAACGGACAACCGAAGAAAAAATTTCATTAAAGTCAATTCCTGATTTTTGAGCATACCCTTTTACCACTACTAAGACTTTTTATATCTTTCAACATTCCCGTTAATATTATCTTTCCAGCTTGTAAATCCATTTGTATCCAATAGCCTTTCGCTCTTTGGGTAAATTAACCAATTCCCAAATCTGGTTGTTATGTAGAGTTTTTATCTCCTCCTCCATGGACACTCTCCATTAGTCAACATCTACAGATTCACATGCCTCTCGGTATGAGTAAGGCTTGTGTTATCCTGTCATGTAAACGTAAGCCGTAACATAATCCTTGAGCCAAATAAAAAGTTTTGTGGTTTTCTTCAGTCGACATTGATCACTTTGAGTTTTAACATCTGATATCTCCTCTGCATGCTCTTCATTAGCTCAATTTTTAACAATATCATCAGCTTACTGATCATCTGAATTAGTAGGCTGATTTTGAACATCGTTTAAAGATTCCAATTTAATTATCTCTCGTGACTTTGAGCTTAGCAATTCTATCATTTTACAATGAATTTTCATTAAAAACCATGTCTCGACTAACTATTAACTTGTGGGTAGTAGGGTCCCATAATCTGTACCCATTTGTTCCATCTATATAGAGAAGAAAAATACACTTTCTAGATCCCACATTTAACTTACTCTTATGCTCTTTGTGAATATACACATAAGTGTCACGACCAAAAGAATAAATGAACAAATAATTAACAAAATTTTCAGACTATATCTCTTAAAAGATTTTACAATCTAGTGCAGCCGTAGGAGAATAATTTACCAAGTAATAAGTTATATTAACAACTTCTGCCCTAAAGCACTACTCGAACCTAGCTGAACTCAGCATGCTCCTAGCACGATATGTAAGCATACGGTTTATACGTTCTTCAACTTCGTTCTGTTGTGGAGTGCATATACTGTGTAGTGCCTCTTAATGTCATGCTCACTGCAAAAATCTTTAAATTCCTTTGAGGGGTATTCTCTTCCATTATCAGTTCTCAAATATTAATCTTAAATTATTTTTTTTTGAGGTGTATTCTTTTTCGTTATCAGTTCTCAAACATTTAATTTTATTTCCCTTTTTTTATTTTTAACCAATGCTATAAACTTGGTAAACCAAGTAAAAACACCACTTTTCCTTTTTAATATACAAACCTACACTTTTCTAGAGAAATCGTCAATAAAAGAAACAAAGTACTTCGAATCTCTCAATGATACGAATGGTGACTCCCATGTATCAAAATAAATTATATTTAAAACATTCTTACTTTTGGTAGTAGATAAGGGAAAACGAGCTCTATACATCTTTATAAATAGGCAATCCCCACAAAAAAATTAAATTAATGGACTTTAAATCAGAAAGTAAATTTCGATCAAGAAGTTCCTTTGGTCGTTATTGCTTGCTTATATGGCCCAACCACTTGTGCTAGATTGTAGTGGAGTTTGTCACGACATTAGCAACAATAGTATCACCAACCACAATATCTCTAATCAAATGATATAAATCGCTCATTAACACTCCTTTCGCCACCACTATCGCTCCCATTTAAAATTTTTAATCGACTATTTTCACCAGAAAATTTATAGCTATCTCCATTGAGCTTTCCTAATGATAGAAGACTTTTTCGCAGGTTCGGTATGTGTGATACCATTAAACATATTAATTTTAATATCTCTAATCCTTACAATTTTACATGTTCTATAATCACTTATGTAAATTTTGTCGCAATCACATAATTGATATGTGTATAAACTATCTCTGTGTGGAGTCATATATAACGAAGCACCAGAATCTAAGATCCATTAATGGCTAAAATTTTCTCGTGGAATCACTGCAGACAACACTTCCCTGTCCTTGAATGAATTGTCTTTCTTGGCTAAATTTTCTTGAAAACCCTCTAAATCTAATATTTGATCATGTAAATAAAGTTTGTAATTTTCCTGATTTGCTTTTTTTACTCTATAATTTTTCTGATTATGATAGTGTCGGGCATGTTAGAGTCATACTTGTTGTCAAATGTCTTAAATTTGTTTGTAACTGGGTCTATCGATGATATCGATAAGCAACACTTCCCCGTCCTCGGATGAATTGTCTTTCTCAACTAAAGTTTCTTGAAAATCTTCTAAATCTAATGCTTGATCATGTGAATCAAGTTTGTAATTTTCCTGATTTACTTTTTATTTTAAGTATATAATTTTCCTGATGATGATAGTGTCGGGCATGTTAGAGTCGTACTTGTTGTCAAATGTCTTAAATTTATCTATAACTGGATCTATCAATGATATCGACATACCACTCGATTCCATTGAGAAAATCTCATTTTTTTGGCATTTGCTCGCTGGATAGTTTTGGGTTCAAATTGATCTGATCGAAGATGGCTTCGATCTTATCGATGAGTTGTTGATGGCACTCAATATGACCAAAGCTCCCATCCGACTTGCGCAGTTTCATGGAATTGCAGGTTTTATTTCCTAATTCAGTTTTAATCCTATTTAAGGGTTTGTAATCGAAGATCAAGGTATTGAAAATGTCCTAAGGGCTTTTGGTGAGCATAGGGAGATCAAAGCTAAGATTTTTTGTATGGTTTTTAGAGTGTATTCTCGGATCAGTAAGCTATTTCATATCTTGTAACATTGATTATCATAGTGAATTCATTGTCATTTTGTGCTGTGGTTTCCCACCAAGGGTTTTTTCACGTAAAACCTCGTGTTCTTTGTGTGCTTAGTTTATTAGATAGATTATTATTTAATTCTAACTTGGGGTTGCTTCCATGCATCCCTTTAACAAGTGGTATCAGAGATAACGTTGGGGTTTTGAGTTTTTTGAATTTGAAAACATGTCTTTTAAAGGATCAAGTATTAAATATGAAACGAAGAATTTCACTGGGAGAAATAACTTTGAACTATGGAAGGTTAAGATGAGAGGCCTCCTAGTTTAGCAAGAATTGCAACATGCTCTCCTTGACAAGGCGAAACGTCCTGCATATATGACTGATGAAGAGTGAGATGAACTAGACGAGATAACTATAAACTCCATACAATTGTGTCTAGCGGACAATATCCTATATAATGTCTTGGATCAAAAGACCACCACGGGGGTATGGACGAAATTGGATGGTTTGTACATAAAGTTGTACATGAGTCGAGCTTGGCACAACTCAACTTGACTCAACCAGTAGCTGACCCTAGCTTGAACTCGACTCGATTCGATCCTCGAGCTTGACTGGCCATCTTAACTCGGTTCGGTTAGCAGCTCGGGCCAGTTCGAGTCGAGTTTGAGCCTGTGCGACATTTTCTTAAACACATGGAGTGCACCTTCAATTTCTCATAATATGTAAAACAGTAGTAGCAGTTTACATGTAGTTCATCAACCACTCGATATGCATCATCAAAATCAAAATACAAGGGTAGTTTTATCTTGTAAAGTTTTTTTTTTTTTTTTTCATATCATACCTTTCTCGTCACCAATTGCGCCTGCGGAGAATGTATGCACCCAAAACAACACTTCGTTGAGTCATTTCATCAAACACTCGGTAAGCAACGTCAATATCAAAATAACCGAGTCACCAAACTAATTTGATTCGAGTCGAGGTTCGATCCGAGTCGATTCGAGCTTGAACAAGCTCGTAACTTAGCTCGAACTCAATTTCGAATCGAGTCGAACCGAGCTTTTTCGAGTTGAGTCAAGTGAATTAACTGAGTTAACTTAGTTCATGTACAACTCTATTTGTACATGAAGAAATCCCTGGGTAGCTGTCTGTATCTTAAGAAGTAATTCTTTAATCTTTATATGACAGGTGAGTCTAATATTAATGAACACATGAGCATTTTTAGCGAATTGCTATATAAATTGACGAATGCGGAGGTTAAGATCAAAGAAAAAGATCAAGCCTTAATTCTTTTAATTTCGCTTTCACTATCTTTCGAGAATCTGGTAGACATGCTGATTCACGGTAGGGATACCATTGATGTAGAGACTGCTATCTCTGCCCTTCATGAGAAGCAACTAAGAAAGAAGGACAGTAGCGGAGGTACCTCTACAGATGCGTTGGTTGCGAGGGGAATGAATACTGAAAAGAAGAAGGGCAATTCTTGATCGCGATCCAAATCAAAAGAAAAGGGCTAGATGACGTGTTAGAATTGTACGATGACAAGGCATATGAAGGACTATACGAACCCTAACGTTCAAAATGGAGAAAAATCAGAGAATGCATCAAAAGAGGACAACACAACACAATCATGTGAGGAGGTGGATGATGGTGATGTCTTGACTACATGGTCCTTCAAGTTTTGAAAGGGGAACTTATTGTGATGAAAACACAGTGAAACAGTAATCTATACAAGTTGATCGAACAATAATGAAATGGGTGGAGCTACAACGTCTATAGTGGAATCTATGTCAGCACGATTATGGCATGCGAGCCTAGACAACATAAGCAACAGCGACATGAATGTACTTTCTGATCATTGCTTAATTCTTATTTTTAAAAGTATTGAACTTAATATATGTGAGTATTGTATATATGGTAAATATTCAAGGCTAAGTTTTAAAACTAGAAATCATGTTTGTAAAGGTGTGCTTGAGGATGTGCATTCAGATGTATATGGCTTGTCGCCTGTTGTTTCTGCTGGGGGCATCGTATTTTGTCTCATTCATCGATGACTACTCTAGGAAAATGTATGTTTATTTTCTCAAAAATAAATATGATATTTTCACCACATTTAAAGTGTAGAAGGCGATGGATGAAAGGTAGACACTGCAGAAACTGAAGGTATTAAGGACTGATAATGGAGGTGATTCTCTTTAACGAAATTCATCCAGTTTTGCAAAGATGAGGGGATTGTGAGGCACAGTATAGTGAGACACACTCCTGAGCAGAATGGAGTGGAAGAATAGATGAATTTGTCTCTCTTAGAGAGAACCTGAAGCATGTTGAGTAATGTTGGATTAGGCACGAAGTTATGGATGGTAGCTGTTAACATGGCTTGTTTCCTGGTGAATCGGTCACCATCTATGTCGATAGACTATACGATTCCTGAAGAAGCATGGAGTGGTCATGAGGTAGACTACTCATAGTTGTGTATAGTTGGTTGTGATGCTTACTCCATGTAGCGTCAGTTGAGAAAGATAAGCTGGACCAAAGGGTTAAGAAGTATATTTTTGTGGGCTATACTAATGGTGTGAAAGGGTACAAGTTGTATGAGTGAGTCACATAAAAGATCATAATTAACCGACATATCGAGTTTAATGAAGTTTTCTTGTTTCGCAAGGATGAGTGTAAGGAACTAGAGAAATCAACAGTCATTAATGTCGAAATTGAAAAGGAAGATACACAAATAAAGCCTGAATCGCAGACAGAGGTATAAGAGTAGGTGGAGCAGCCACCTTTCAGAAGAAATCCGCCTATAGATCGCAGATTGCTAGTTAGATACATGACTGACTCAAATGTTGCATTCGCCCTCATTACGAATGAGGGGGATCGGTTTACCTTTCAGGAAGCATTAGATGGTTCTGATGTTGAGAAGTGGATAGCGGCCATGCATGATGAGTGGATTTCCTACATAAGAATGAGACATGAGAGCTGGTGAAGCTTCTAGTAGGGCGTAAAGTGATTAGCTGTAAGTGAATTTACAAGAAGCATGATAGATACAAGGAAAGATTGGTCGTGAAAGGGTTTGCTCATGAGGGTATCAACTTCAACAAGATTTTTCGGCCTGTAGTCAAGCAGGTGTCTATCAAATTTGTATTGGCGCTGGTCGCCCAATATAATATGGAATTAGAATAGATAGATCTGAAGACTGCTTTCCTACATGGGGAGTTGGAGGAGCAGATTTACATGAAGCAACCAAAAAGGTTCGAAGTGAAAGGGGCAGAGAATAAAGTTTGTAGGTTAATGAGGTCATTACATAGTCTGAAACAATCACCTATGTAATGGTACAAAAGTTTGATACTTTCATGATAGGTTAGTGATTTACCAAAAGTGAATATGATTATTGTGTCTATTACAAGGCATTGAATGATGAATATTTCATCGTACTGGTATTGTAAGTAAATGACATGCTTATTGCTAGCCATAACATGTTTGAGATCGATACGTTGAAGACTCAGTTATCAAAGACATTCGAAATGAAAGATCTAGGGTCTGCAAAGAAGATTCTCGGCATAGATATTCACATAGATAGGCAGAAGAGCAGGCTACGATTATCACAAGAACAATACCTTAAAAAGTTATTGGTTAAGTTCGATATGGACAAGGTGAAACCGGTTAACACACCCCATGTTGTTCACTTTAGCATTTCTTCTAAACAATGTCCTACTACATATGAAGAAAAACAAGTGATGTCTTGTGTACCCTATTTGAGCACTGTTGGTAGTTTGTTATATGTCATGGTCTCTACAAGACCTGATATTTCATATGCAGTGTGTGTTGTGAGCAGATATATGGCTAACCCTGACAAGCAACACTGGGAGGCAATTAATAGTTACTTTGGTATATTCGAGGTACAGTAGACTACGTCTTGATGTTTGAAAAGTCTGATGACAAGTTGGTAGGCTATGTGAATGCTAATTACATAGGTAATGTGGATAATAGGTGATTGACTCTCGGCTACTCGTTTGTGCTAGCAGGTGGAGAGATCAGTTGGATGTTGAAGCTTTAGTCTGTGGTGGCTCTTTTCACAACCGAATCAGAATGTATGACGGTGAAAGAAGCATTCAAAGAAGGTGTTTGATTGATAGGGATGATAAATCAATTTGTGCTTCGGTAGGAAGCCGTGCTAATAAATTGTGAGAGCAAAAGTACGATCAATTTGGTGAAAAACTCAGTTCACCGTTCTCGTACTAAACATATTGATGTTTATGATTATTTTATTTGACAGGTGCATAAGGAAGGCGAAGTGCTCCAGACAAGCGTAAATCCAGCAGACATGCTTACGAAGGTGGTTACTACAAAAAAAATTAAGATTTGTGTGACTTTTCCGGGCTTGGAAAAGGCTTGACGAAGATGGTGTTTGCACGAGAAACAACGATGATGATGGAGGCAATTAGAGATGAAGCTTGGAGCTATGGTTGGTGATAATTGAAGACATGGTGGAGATTGTTGTCAGATGTCTTACATTTGTCTGTAATCGGGTCAATTGTTGGCATTGATATACCACTCGATCCCATCAACAAAATTCAATTTTTTGGCCATCGTTGGACAGTTTTAGGTCCAAATCAATCTGATCGAAGATGACTTCGATCCCATCGATGGGTCGTCGATGGCACTCGATATGATCGAAGCTCCCATTGACTTACACAATTTGACGGAATTATGGGTTTTGTTTCTTAATTCAATTTTAATCTTATTTAAGGGTTTGTAATTAAGGATTAGGGTATTGGAAATGTGCTTAGGGCTTTTGGTGAGCAAATGGAGATCAAAGCTAGGGTTTTTTGTATGATTTTCAGGGTGTATTCTTGGATTGGTAAACTTCCATCTCTCGTAACATTGATTATCATAATGGATTCGTTGTCGCTTTGTGCCATGGTTTTTTCCTACAAGGATTTTTTTCACATAAAATCTTGTGTTCTTTGTGTACTTGATTTATTTGATCTCTTATTATTTGATTCTAACTTGGGGTTACTTTCGCGCGTCGCCCCAATAGTACTCGACTTGAGTTTGATTAAACACTAGTGACCCCGGGTGCAAAATCAGTCGTGGCATTAGACTTGTGAAGGTTGACCTGAATATCTATCTACTAAGGTATAACGATTAGGTGATTTGGAAGGGGAGGTTTAGTTATTCAATGAGATCCTTTTACCTTGAGCTAAAGACTTTTCTTTCAATGGTGATCACGGTTCTCAGGTTTCTCAGTGATGCAATAATGGTTAATTAAAATTAAAAATAAAGGACGGATTGTCAATTTTATTGATTTTGAATTAGGATTAATACAATAAACGACAATAAATTAAAATAAACAAAGAAAATAAAAAATAAATTACCTACAATTCTCCGTGCAAACAGGCAATTGAGGTGAATGGCCAACAGGATGTGACCATTATGATCTTTCAAGAATGGACTCGGTTGATCGGGGATTCGACGATGGTGGTTGTGGATATTTACAATGATCTTAAGTATATTGCAGCGATGATGTTGAACAGTAGCAATCTAAACTATGCTAAACTCCGAATTTGTTGTGGCAAGGGACTGACAGAAGTGGAGGGCCTAAGACTAAAATTAGGATGGACAACATTGCGCTGTGAGAGAAGTTGTGTGTTCGCTCAGAGGTGCCCTCAACTCCTCATCGAGTGATATTTGTATAGACTGGGAAGGGTGATGGCCATATCAAGGTTTCCTTGCCGGTACACGTTTTATCCTCTAAGGTTATGATCGTATCTCAGTCGGACTTGGATTCCCCATTACATTCCAAAATCTCCTACTAATTTGGGAATAATCTGTTTCTTGGTACTCCGTTGTCTCTGCGAAAGTATCGAATGTCTCTGTTTTTATTTATTTAGCATAATTGTGTGAGATGGCATTGCCGTACGTATCTCGTATCAAAAGATTTTCAGTCTCGATGGGGCTTTATACACTTGTCGAGCACACTACTCGATCACACGTGCCACTCATACAATGACCACGTGTTCCTCTCGTAGTGTCTCGCTTTTCTCAATCGTAGATATGCATACGACTCTAAGCAATTTTGATTTTGGTAGGTAATGTGTTGTCAAATAAAGTGGGGTCGGTGTAAGAACTTTATGTGGTGGGCCTTACTGATCAACAGTCTGGATTGTTCTTTAGCTGGACTTTGTGATTAAAGTACACCAGTGGGCCCCACTTCAGGTGATCCACTGCGTAGCCTATCTGCGCAACAACGTATTAGGGGCAAAATGCTATAGCTTTCCGTAGGGCTACTTGAGTTGAACTAGGACACGAAGATGTGGAGTGTGGGATTGGGTTTCAAATCTCTCTCCACAGACTCTATGTAAAAGACTGCTGGTTCCCCGATCCTACACTATGACAGAAGCCGAATTCCCATCTATTGTTCTGAATAAGGGTGTGAAGGAAAGGAAGACTGCAGCATTGGTATTCTGGTATTCTTATCTGGTATACATGACGTCTCAGTTAGGTAAGCCGTCCGAACCCTTGATCCCCACATGTCCTATGCACAGACAGATCCCTGGATTTCCGCATCTAGATAATCTTACAGTTGGTATCAGAGCCACTGTGCAGAGACATGGATGATCAGATTCAGATTCATCCATTAGATATTCATATTCATAATCAGATTTTTGAATTTCCAAATTAGGCAAATTGGGGTTTCGAATTTCGAAATAAGATTAGGGATTTTTGAATCCCTGAATTCAGAAATCGAGGATAATTAGGGATTTCAGATTTGAATCCCCAACTTGAGAAAAATTAGGGATTTCAGATTTGAATCACCAAATAGAGAAAATTAGGGATTTTCAATTCAGAACCCCCAAATTCCAAATTGGAGATTTTTCGAAACCCTAAATTAAGATAATTAGGGATCTCAGATTCGAATACTCAAATCAGGATAATTAGGGATTTCGAATCCCGAATCACAAATTAGGGATTTTAGTTCTATAACCCCAAATCCAGACAAGTAGTTAGGGATTTTAATTCCCAAATCAGAATATCAGGGATTCCAGATTAGACCCAAATCGAATCCCAGAATTGGAGAAATTCAGATCCCCATCCCCCATTACAGATTTCGATTAGGGATTTTGGAACCTAGATCTCTACTCCAGTTGCAGTTAGGATTTCAGATCCTTAGTCCCCAATATTTGTACATGGATTAGGGATTTAAATCACTTAAATTAGGAATTTTTCGAACCTTAAATCTAGATGGTTAGGGATTTCAGATTATGATCCCCAAATTAGTGTTATTGGGGATTTCAATTCGAATCCTATATCAGACATTAGGGTTTTTTGATTTCAAATCCTTACCTGTATCTTCCATGGAGGCGAACCTAGATTTCGGGTCCACCATTGGCATCTTTCGCTTATAGCATCACTGTCAGCCACGACACCCATCATCAGGGATGGTAGTGCCATCATAATCGCTTTGATCGACATCGTGATTAAAGGCGACTAGATCTTTGACTAGGTTGTGGATCCATTTGCGGCAAAGGGAATTTCTTTCTCTCTCCCTTCTACTGTTGCCCTCATTGGTCGAAGATTTTGCCACACCTTCAGATTTGAGAAGGATGCCGGCGCCGTGTTCTCATCTTCGGCCATCATCTCCAGATGCAGAGAAATTTTCTCTCTACCTATTTCATGCGAGAATAGGGCTCTTATGTCCGATTCTTTTGGACT
This sequence comes from Magnolia sinica, assembly GCF_029962835.1. Classification (NCBI taxonomy): domain Eukaryota; kingdom Viridiplantae; phylum Streptophyta; class Magnoliopsida; order Magnoliales; family Magnoliaceae; genus Magnolia; species Magnolia sinica. Next base: position 19,498,045 of record NC_080581.1, read on the forward strand.
TGATTACACCCATTCGAGTCTGCCATCAGGACCCACTTTGTACTCAGGTTTTGCAGACCCGAATTGCACTGATTCAGGCTTCGGTTATGGGCCCTGGCTTCATACTAGGCCCACTATATATAAAACATAGAACCCTATCAAGTATTGAATCTGATGTGTCCACTTATGTACGTTAATGTAAGAATCTAAGCATTTGTCATCCATCCATCATGAGAATGTTATAAATTTAGACTTGTAACACTCATTAATAAAGAGTCCTGATTTGGCCCCATTGTTGGCCCATCACCCATACTTAAGAGTTGATATGGACCATTGGAATATATGGTGTGAAACCTTTCCGTTTGTTTCACTTTAAGGTTCCTTTATTTCCAAAAGGGTTAATATCAACTAACTTATGGGCCGCATCAGACTAATTAAGATATAATCCATAGAGGGGCATGATTATGATCGCAATCCTAAGTCTACATTTGTAGTTTTGGATTCGGTTGTGTTAGCCACCATAGTGACCTCAATCGATGAAAATTTTACAAGTACAAACTTGTGACATTGGGATGAAGAGGATTGCATACAGTTGTGTTCACGTTTTCATGCATATGGTAATGAAAATACAGACGTTTACCATTTGGCAGACACGTGAACGGGTGAAGTAAATGATGCTGGTAATGTAAAGTTGAAAGACTCATCTCACCCACAGGTGTTGAGTGTGTCAGATTTAATCACTGACATCACTTAGCTTCATGTTCAGGAGGATCACTGGCATGTTATTATTACTACCCACGGGAGGAATGATGATGATGTAACATATTCTCACCAGGATGTGATGGTTGGGCCCATCTTCATCTTAGATAATTAAGTTGATGCCTCCCTTAGAAATTGAATTAATTATTTTTTGCCTGATATTTTGTTTACATTCACGAAATTGAGTATATATGTATCTCTTCTATTTCAGTCTTAATTCCAACTAATACGCATCAAGTCCCTGCCCTAAATGAGTCTAATTATACTCAATGGAAGATTGTCATTGAAGTTGTACTGGGCTGCCTTCAATTAGATCTTGCCTTGATAACACCAGAACTGCCAAAACCATCTGATAATGCCATTGAAGTAGAATATAATCGATGGGAGGCATGATTTAGATCAAATGATATATACCTGAAAGTCATTGAGTATTTAATTTTTGAATCGATGAAGGGTGCCATGCCTGAAACAGATAAGGCCAAAACTTTCTTGACTGAAATGGAAAAACGATTCAAGAAATCTGATAAGTCTGAAGTGGGCATTCTTTTGAATAAATTGACTCGCTCATCCTATGACGAAAAAGGCAATATTCGTGAATACATTGTAAATTAGATCGAAATTGTTTCTTAGATCCGTTCTTTAGGGCTTGTACTCATTGATGATCAACTGGTTCATTTGATCATGAACAACCTACCTCCTCAATTCGACACGTTCCTAGTAAACTATAACACTCTAAAGGACATGCGGACATTGGATGAACTTATCACTCAATGCGTCCAAGAAGAAGACATGATCAGGCGGATGGTCAAAGTTCAAAATGTTAATATGGTGACTTTAGGTCAAGGGCATGGACAAGGGAATAAAGTTAAAAGGAAAAGGAAACAAGATTCTAATAATGGATTCTCTGGTCTTCCATCTGGAAACTATGAGAATCAATCTGGAAATGGATCAAAATGCAAACGGGTTAAAGGTGAACCGTTCTTCTTTTGCAAAAAGGCGGGTTATCTAAAGAAAGACTGCAAAGGATTTAAGAATTGGCTCTTAAAAAAGGTAATCATTCTGTTCTTGTCTGTTTTGAATCTAATTTGACCGATATGTTAGCGGATTCCTGGTGGATAGATTCAGGAATTACTATTCACATATGCACTTCTATGCAGGAATTATTAAGGCCAGGCCACCAACTGATGCAGAGTGCTCAGTATACATAGGCAATGGTGTCAAGGTTGACATGTAGGCAATAAGAGTCTATAGGCTTAAGTTGAAGTCTGGTTATTTTTTAGATTTAGTAGATACATTTTATGTGCCGTCTATAAGACGCAATTTAGTTTCAATTTTCTATTTGGATAAGTTGGGATATTCATTTCACTTTGGGAATAAAAGCTTTAGTATTTACTTTAATTCAATTAAAGTTTGAACTGGCTCTATAGTAAACAACTTATACCAGTTAGACTTGATTGCCTCTCACGTCTATAATATTAATACCTTGCATGGAAATAAAGTAGGATCCAAGCGAAGGCTAGACTATGAGAATTCTTCTATGTTATGGCACAGGCGGCTATGCCATATATCTCGTGAGAGATTAAACAGGCTTGTGGGAGAAGGGATTTTACATTCTCTGGACTTCTTTGACTATAAAGTGTGCATTGATTGCACAAAGGGAAAACAGACCAGAACTAACCAGGAGTGTAGGTCTCTTAGAGGTGATACATACAGACATTTGTGGACAATACAGCTTCATGGAGTGGATACAAATATTTTATCACCTTCATAGATGACTACTCTCATTTCGGGTACCTCTACCTTATCAATGAGAAATCAGATGCCCTGGATGCTTTTAAGATCTATAAGGCCGAAGTTGAAAATCAACTCAATAAAGGGATCAAAGTTGTCAGATTTGACCGTGGTGGTGAATACTATGACAGATATGATGAATCGGGACGCAATCCAGAGCCATTCGCTAGATACCTACAGGATTGTGACATTTTCGCTCAGTACACTATGCCTGGTACTCCAAAGCAGAATGGTATGGCTGAGAGACGCAATCGCACCCTAATGGATATGGTGCGAAGCATGGTCAACAACTCAACATTGCCAGAATCTCTGTGGGGTGATGCGATCAAAACCATAGTTCATATACTAAACAAGGTTCCCATCAAAGCAGTGAGCAAAACTCCTTTTGAGTTGTGGAATGAGAGAAAACCAAGTCTTCGATATCTACATGTTTGGGGTTATCCTGTTGACGCCAAAATTTATAACCCATATAAAAGAAGATTGATCCTAGAACCATAAGTTGTTTCTTCATTGGATATCCAGAAAGATCAAAAGGCTATCGATTATACTGTCTTTCCCACTTTATCAGGATTGTTGAGACTGAGAATGTTAGATTCATTGAGGACACTGAAAACAGTGAGAGCTCGAACATTAGAAATTTTATATTTGAGGAACAAAGGGCTGTGACCCCAGTCATAGTCACTTCAGATCACGTGGATATTAATAATGTAGATGATCCTGCAGTCACTGCAGAACACCATATAGAACCTCATGTACAAACCATTGATGAGGAAAATCAAGATCAGACCCAAAAACTGAACCAGTGAGAAGATCTGAAAGAGAGAGAAGACCTGTAAATCGAGACGATTACATCGTATACTTACAGGAGCACGACTTTGACACATGGGTGGAAAAGGATCATGAATCCTTTACACAAGTCAAATAGAGTGCCGATCCTTCTCGTTGGTTTGATGCAATGAAAGATGAATTGAAATCCATGAGGGACAATAAAGTATGAGATCTTGTAGAGTTACCCACTAGAATAAAGCCGATTGGTTGTAAATGGATATTTAAAACCAAGAGGGACTCCAAGGGTAATGTCGAAAGATATAAAACAACACTTGTTGCCAAGAGTTTTAACCAATGTGAAGGCATTGACTTTAAGGGCACTTTCTCACCAATATCTAAGAAAGACTCATTCAGGATCATAATGGCTCTTGTAGCTCATTTGGATTTAGAGTTACATCAGATGGATGTAAAGACTACATTTCTCAATGGAGATCTGAATGAGAATGTATACATGTTGCAGCCCAAAGGTAAATTAAAGAAATCCATCTATGGGTTGAAACAGGCATCGCGACAGTGGTACCTAAAGTTTCATGAAGTAATTTCCTTATATAGCTTTGTAGAAAACACTGCAGATGAATGTATCTACATTAAAATCAGTGGAAGTAAGTTCGTTATGATGATTTTGTATGTTGATGACATTCTGTTGGCTAGCAGTGATACCAGGATGTTGAGTGACACAAAAAAAATTCTTATCTCAAAGATTTGAAATGAAAAATTTTGGTGAAGCTTCTTACGTTATCGACATTGAGATTTGCCGTGACAGAACACTTGGACTGCTCAGCCTGTCACAGAGGGCCTATATTACTAGGGTACTCAAAAAGTATGGCATGCAAAATTGTGCTTCCAAACAGTCGCCCATTGTGAAGGGTGACAAATTTGGCCTATTTCAGTGTCCAAAGAATGATTTGAAAAATAATCAAATGAAAGAATTTCCGTACGCATCAGTAGTAGGGAGCATCATGTATGCTCAAGTCTGTACGCGACCGGATATTGCCTTTGTCACTAGAATGTTGGGAAGATACTTATCTAATCTAGGAATGCAACATTGGATAGCTGCAAAGAAAGTTTTACGGTATCTATAGAGAACGAAAGACTTCAAACTCACATACAGAAGATCTAATCAGTTGGAGTTGATCGGATATTCAGACGCAGACTTCGCAGGCTGCGTTGACACTAAGAAGTCTACCTCAGGATACATCTTCATGATAGTTGGAGGAGCTGTATCATGGAAAAGTGTGAAATAGTCTACCATAGCCTTGTCCATCATGGAAGCTGAATTTATTGCCTACTACAAGGCATCTAATCAGGCACTATGGTTACAGAGTTTCTTCTCAGTTTTGCGGGTACTGGAGCATATCCTGAAACCCTTGAGAATATTTTGTGATAATTTAGCTGTTATTTTCTTCTCTAGTAACAACAAGCATTCGTCAAGGTCGAGGTATATTGACATCAAATATCTTGTTATAAAGGAAAGAGTTTAGAATCATCAAGTGCTTATGGAATTCATCGGTACCAAGTAGATGATTGCAGATCCGCTCACTAAAGGGCTCCCTATCACGTCATTTCAGGAACATGTGACATCCATGAGAGTCATTGATCCCATAGATGTTTTCAGTTAGTGGGAGGTGAGCGTATTTTGATTTTCATAGACATTTAGAGATCTCGTTGTATGCAGTTTATTTTTTGGATGATTTTGATATATAGATTTATTTCTGCTTCTTTATATATATGCGTAAATTTTGAGTAAGTAGAACTACAGTCGTGTCTCGTTGGAGACATGTAAAAGCTTTAGGACCTCTTAAGGATAGACACATATCATCACACTAAAGTGTGTAATCCTTATACCATATTTCCTAGCTTCTGATCTATGTCGTTAAGATTGAAAGTACTTGTGAACGCGCTTAGCCTCACTTTGCCTAAATTAAATGTTGTGACAACTACCGCGTTTCGATACTGACAGTCTTGATGGACTAGATTGAATATCATTACTCATATTGTCTAACTATTCCATTGGTTAACCATTTGGATGTTTTCTTAAAATCAAAACTTATTTTCAATATTATTCTATATGACAATCATTGACATTGCTCGATGAGGCCCAAGTGGGAGAATGTAAGAACTCTATGTGGTGGGCCTTACTGATTAACGGTTTGGATTATCCTTCAGTTAGACTATATGATTAAAGTACACCAGTGGGCCCCACTTCAGGTGATCCGCTGCGTAGCCTATCTGCACAACATCGTATTAGGGGCGGAATGCTATAGCCTTATGCAGGGCTACTTGAGTTGAACTAGGACACAGAGATGTGGAGCGTGGGAGAGAGAGTTGTGATGGGTTTCAAACTCTCTCTCCGTAGACTATATATAAGAGACTGCTGGTCCTCGATCCTACACTACGACAGAAGCCGAATTCCCATTTATGGTTCTGAATAAGGGTATGAAGGAAAGGAAGACTGCAACATTGGTATTTTGGTATTCTTATATGATATACATGGCGTCTCAGTTAGGTAAGCCGTCCGAACCCTTGATCCCCATGTCCTATGCACAGACAGATCCCTGGATTTCCGCATCCAGATAATCTTACAGTCGGAAGATATCCTTAGAACACAAGTGAGATTTCATCCATCATTCGTACATATTACCAACATGTGGCGATATTCCATTGGTTAGTGTGGACTACGCCAAGACAAGTATAAACAGAATTGCATGAGCTATAACAAATTTGACTTGCTGAACAGATAAAGTACCTTACAAGAATTGTCGTAGAGATCTCTCTCTTAGCATGAAAACTTTGTTGTAGTTAGGATACAATTCTATAAATATGAGTGAGTAGTTTAAACGTGCCAATCACAAAGCTCGTGGGAAGGAGTAAAAGAGCCACACCGTTCTTTTTCCAAATCATCTTCAAGTTATGGTTTTGAGTTTGTGTTAATCATGAAGTATATCCAGTTTGAATTTTATTATTATTATTATTATTTTAAAGTTATGCTTCATGTTTATCATGCAGGACCCATGCACATCATTTTTTCAAAAACCCGAAAACCTAGTTAATTTCCAGCCAAGCAGGGTCTAGTCTAACATCTGCTAGAATGTATTTTAAAAATGATGAATTAACAAGGAAATGTTTACGTCCCCAAAATCTTTAAATGACACATGGACCCACTTCCAATTATCAATCCATACCATCTTTTGTCCATTTCTCTTGGCATTGACTACACGGTCAAGATCATAGTCAATGTGATTTTTCACTATGGCCCAGTTGAATGAATGAACGGACCAGATGCATGATTAGACATGCCACATGTAACTATAATAAAAAAATAGAGATGTTGCAAGGTCTTCAAGAAAGTGGGGAGGTTAGCACCCCTATAAATATATTTATATGAAATGTCTTAAAAAAAGAGATGCATTACTCATCTAGAGGTGGACAGCTGAGAAGTCAACTTCCTTGGAGTAAGGATAACTCCACTCTTATTAAAAAGAAGAGTTAACTAAGTGAGTAACTTAGATTAAGAGTTTATGGCAACGATAGCTGTAACGGCCACCACTATTACTATTATGATATTATAATGACGTTAAAAAAAAATAAATGAAATCATTTAAAGGTTGTTATGGCCTGTTACATGGTTATTAAATAAGAGTATTATTACGGTCCATCACAGGGCCATTACAAGGCCGTTATGGCCTTTTTTTTTTTCTATAACATACATAGTGGCCGTTTCGACCTTCTGACACATAATGGCCGTTACATAACCGATTTGGGATACCCATATTCACAAGTGAATATCATAACGGAATGATTTGAGATCCCATTGAATCAAATTGCAACTTTAGTCATTGACTTTTTAAAAGTAATACTGGTAGGTCTCACATATAGTAAGATGGTTTAAAATACTTAGGCTTTTATTATAAATAATTTGATGCAGTACCTTTATACCTAATTACAGCTGTGTACAGAGTTTTTTCTTTTTCTTTTCTTTTTTCATTTACTATGTGTCTCACCTTATAGATGGCTATGATGTTCTTACACATGCATGTGCTGGCACGTGTCAGCATGTAGAACTGCCACATGCAAAAACCCAAGTCTTAAACTGATTAAATCATGGAAATTCATGTATGTGCTGGCCATTACTTCCCATTGTCGCTTATGCTGTTGTCGTTATGTACGTAGATGGTTTGACATTGTATGGGTTTTTTGGCTGTTTCTATGGTCTGTTGGCTGGATTAGTCAGATAATCGATACAGTCCATCTGGCAATGGAGATTGCACAAAATAACGGTCACTGATCTGGGCTGGGCTTTCAGGCTGTAGGCTGGCTGTCCTGGGCTTGAAAAAAGCCTGGCCCAGCCCGGCTGGCTAATTCAATGTGGTTGGTGGGTGGACTATTTAAATGGGTTGGTCCGTCTTGACCCGACTAGAACCCGGTTGGGTTCGGCTAGGCCTGGTCTGATCCATTTGCCAGACTAGTCATGAGGAAGTTCTGGGAATATGAATGGGCCTATTGAACTCGATCACACTCGAATGTTTTCTCAACCGTCCGTCTGTTGTTGAAAGTACATGTCATATTTTGTAAGGCCCATCAGATAAACGGTTCAGATCATCCACCCAATTGGCCAAACTATGGATTAAAGTGGCCCATTATGAAACTAGGCCTCACTACTTAGTAATCCTTCCTCAATTGGAGTGTGATGAAATTTCATAGAAGAGATGGTGAGATGGAGTGACATTACCTGATTTCCAAATCCAATCCCGACGCCGAGCATGATCCGACCCAATAGCAGCATTGCCAAATTTACGGCCCCGGCATTGAGGGAGGCCCCAACAAGAAAGCTAATCCCACCACACAAAATGCTGGCCCGTCGGCCGTACTTTCTAGTCACTGGTGAGGCTGCCAGTGATGCGACAAGGCCTGCTAGATAGAGCGAAGAGGTGAATGCAGCTAGGCCATGATTGTTATACTTGCAGTAGTTGTTCTCAGTTCGGTAGTTCTTCTTTCTATACACTTCTGGGAAGAATTTCTTCAGGAATGGATCCATTGATGTAACTCCTCCTACCAAATTCAAAAAAGAATACATTGCAACCCATTCTCTTTTTCGAACGTTGAGAAATTCTAAGGAGAAATTGACGAAAATGATCGTTGTAGTACATGGGCCACCCAAGTGGGCCAGTCACCAGGTGGGCCCCATGATGAATGCCTGGCTCAGAAAAATCAAATGGGCCACACTTGTGCATTCAATATCATACGTTCACAGCCCCACCTAATGTTATTGGATCATCTAACTTTCAGTGGGGCCCACAAAAAAGATTGTTGTAGAACATAAGCCCAAGTGGGCCAATCATCAGGTGGGGCCCACGATGAAGGCCCACCTGAATTTAGTGGATCACCTCACTTTCAGCCCCCAGTTGATCAATCCATGCTTCTATATTGCTACATATCATTAATTGAACCGTTCATTCAACTTGATGCCACAATAAAATGCCTCACCGAAAATTTTAGGCCATTGAATTACTAGGTGGGCTACCACAATCATAACCATAGCTCCATTTTCAACAGGTATAGGCGAAAAAATGCATTAAACGTGCTTGTAAATATCATCCAAACATGCCTAAAGATTTATTTTTATTTTTTTCAATTTAAATGAGGCATGAAAATTACCTGAAATCCCAATATCATAACCGAAGATCGATCCACCGATGGCGGCGACCAAACACGCCATGACCACAAACAAGGTGACCCTCCCTTCATACTCTTGAGCTCTTTCCTTAGCCACACCTGATGGTTGAAAAGACCCACCTGCCATTTCTACAGATCTCTACCTTCAAAACCCAGAAATCAAAGAGTGGATTTCTCTCAAAGGAGAGGCATGTAGAGCAGCCTCCTTAATAAACTCAAATGAGTTTTTCCTTGAATGAGAAAATCCCACCCAAGCTCTCGTTTTTCTCATCATGTGGAGTAGTTAAACATCAGCAAAGATTTAATACTCTGGTTGAGTGTGAAGGATGATACACAGGCATTTAGAAACCAACTTAATCTGATATTATGATTGTTTAACTAATCTAATTTTGAGATTGTGATATGGGGAAATCAACCACTACAATTTAGTCGGTTCAATTTGAGTTGGGTCGCATCTAAGGTTTCTTTTGAGTGCACGCCTATCATGTGTCATCCTCTGCCAGAGTATCAAATAAATCATCTTTTAAAGGCTTGATGATGATGGGGGTTGAGACGGGAGAATGGACTTAGTTGAGTTGTAAGAAGAGAAAAACTTTGATACTCTGGTAGACTCTGATGGATGATACACTAGTATTTCAAAATTACTTACAAATTGCATGCATATGAAATTCAAGTAATTAAACACAACTGTCCAAATTCTGGGCACTGGTTGAGATGTATCATGGACCAGAAATTAAGCTTGATTGATTATCTGCCTATCAGATTAGTGGGCATTTATTGGATGGTTCAAAATTAAATTATCCAACGGCCTTGTTTGGACAAGCTAGTGTCCCTGAATCAAAGGCTAGGATTGTTTAACCGATCTGATTTTTTGAAGTTTGCTTAGAGAAAGTGGGTTCCACAATTCGGTTGGTTTAATTCTAGTTAATATATGTCATGTGTACAACTTTTAAGTGCTTGTGTATCAATTGTCGTACACAGCCAGAGTAACAAATAGCTCCCCTTTGAAAAGTGGGCCCGATCAGCTTTAATGGATATCTACTGTGGTAGGTGGCTCAAATTCCATTTTTTTCTATGGAGAATATTCACACACGAGGTCACCGTTGATTTTGGAAATGGTGGTGACTCATCCACTTCGCATGTGGCAGTTGCGTTTGTCTATCTAAACCGTTCAATTTGCGTGCAACATTATCGATGGATCATGTTTTTTAAAACAGTGCTGATCAGGAAATAGTGACGGTCCAATAGACTTCCATCAAATGAATGGTTAAGGGGCTGTTTAATATATATATATATATATATATATATATATATATATATATTGTCTTCGGTTAAAAAAAGGATAGACATAAATTTGTAGGCCCAACCATGGCGTATATGAGATATCAATGCCAATAATTTATCTTACATGAACATTTTAAAGCATGAGCCCAAACATAAGGTAGATATAAAGCTCAAGTGATCTACGCTACAATGATGGTAAAACTTATATAGTTGAAATATTTTTTTCTTCCTAGGGTATGTAAGACCATTTTGTTTGTCATCTAACTTATTTATAATATCACACCTACACAAATTTCAGCTTGAGCCAAAATTTTATGAGGCCATTAAAAAGTTTTTAATAGTAGGCCTTCAATTCTCACTATTTCCTTGTGGTCCACTTGTGCTTTACATTTGTATTATTTTTAGGCTCATGCCATAAAATCAGCTAGCAAAATGGATGAACAATTTCCTTGGGATCCACTTAAACTTTAATTCCCACTATTTCCTAGGATGTGGTCTACTTGAGCTTTAGATCTGTTTTATTTTTAGGCTCATGCCTTAAAATCAACTAGTAGAATGGATGGACGGCTTCTTTGTAGCCCACTTGAGCTTTAATTTCTAATATTTCCCATAATGTGACCCACTTGAGTCTTTGAGCTGTATTATTTTTAAGCTCATGCCCTAAAATCAACTAATAGAATGAATGAACGACTTCTATGTTGTCCACTTGAGCTTTAGCTCAGTATTATTTTTAGGCTCATGCCCTAAAATCAATGAGCAGAATGGTCGAACAGCTTCTATGTGGTCCACTTGGGCTTTAGAGTTGTATTATTTTTAGGCTCATGCCTTAAAAACAACTAGTAGAATGGATGAACAGCTTTTATGTGGTCCATTTGAGCTTTATTCCCACCATTTCATGTGATGTGGTCTACTTGAGCTTTAATTCCTATTATTTCCTATGATGGTTTACTTGGGCTTTAAATTTGTATCATTTTTAGGCTTATATCCTAAAATCAGCTGGTAAAATAGATGAACAACTTAGATAAAATGTATACATCACAGTGGCCCCACATGTAATCCGTTTAACTGGAATAGAGATTTTCCAAGTTGTGCAATGTAACTGCACCACGTCATCAATGATGAGATTATTTCACCTTGGTTTTAGAATTATTATTATTATTATTATTATTTTTTTTTTAAAAGAAGCTTAATGTCAACTCCACCTGAGAATCGCATTGGAATTAGTGTAGAACGTCATCAACTTCATCTCGAGAATGGTATTGGAATTACTGTGGGAAATGATTAATACGCACTTAGAAAACAGACAGCCCATGCAGTGGGAGTACTAACAAGCTAACAAAAAAAAAAAAAAAGGACAGCCCATGCAAGTAAAATGTGAGTGGTCCAAGTTTTAAGGAAAAAACTTAAATAGTTGGTCATTTTCTCTGTGTATTTTTTTATAATTATTTATTTATTTATATATATATTTTTTGTGGCTGTGGGTCATTCATGATTAGAATTGAAATTTGGAAGGTCTGGATTTCCTTAGAACTATGCAATGTCCACCGTTGAAGAGTATTATCCATTTTAAAATGAAAACCTTTTTCTTCACTAGATTCTCCTTTTTATCATTTAGTGAGGTCTACCGAGGAAGGTACTCCGCAGGAGTACTGTAATAGCTTATAATGGCACCCCAAAGGATGTAACAAGAGAAATTTGGGACTGTGGACCCCACCTTTTATCCAGCAGGTTTTATGAAGCAAGAACATAGACCTACTCGTACGGACAGCAAATTTGAGGACGAAAATACCCCTCCTTTCACGGAAACGGATTGGGTACTCCCCCTGCCACCGGCCAATGGCGGATGGTCGGTGGTCTGTGGGCCCCACCATGATGTATGCTTTTCATCCATGCCGTCCATATATTTTTCCACATCATTTTATGGTATGAGACCAAAAATGAGGTATATCCAAATCTCAAGTGTACCACATTACAGGAAACAAACAGTGTTGAATGAGCATCAACCATTAAAAACTTTTTGGGGGCCCACTGTGATATTTGTGAGAAATCCTCCCCATCTAAGTTCATTCATAGGGTCACAAAGACCTGGATGAAGATGAAAAACAAATTTTATAATGATCCAAAACTTCTATAACCCTTAAAAGGGTTTTAGTGGAAGACGTTTAAATCCCCATTGCCTTTTATAGTGTGGTCTACTTGATAGTTAGATCTATCTTATTTTTTTCATCACAAGCCTTAATATGAGCTCGCCAAATAGATGGACAGTTTGGATATAATACAGACCTCATGATGGGACTCACAAAAGAAATGTGATTTCGGAAAGCTGGGTTTCCCTATTACTACGGATTATAACTGTAGCCGTAACTGTAGCCATAACTAGTCTATGCAAAATTTTTTAATTTTTAAAATTTTTTTTTTTACATGGAGAACTTTATTCTACCTACAATTTTCTCTTATACATATTTATATAAATATGTATATATAAGCATAAAAAATAAAAATAAAAATTCTCTCTCTCCCTCTCTCTCTTTTTTTTTTTCTTCATTTCTTTATTTATTCATTTAATAAAAATATCTTTTAAACCAAAATTAGTTACTTGACATACCCATATGATTTTGGGGTAGGAGAAGCTACTTTAGCCAACCAATCTAGTTATTTTTTAAGATTCCATCAGGTCGATGGTTAAAAATTAGTGGGCTCAACTAGAAATTGAGCGGGGCAAACATGAAATTGAGCAGGGCCAACGAGAAATTGAGCGGGGCAAACCAGAAAATCAGCGGGGCAAACTAGAAATTGAGTGGAGCAAACTAGAAATTGAGCAGGGCAAATATGAAATTGAGCAGGGCCAACGAGAAATTCAACGGGGCAAACATGAAATTGAGCGGGGCAAACATGAATTTCAGTAGGGCAAATATGAAATTGAGCGAGGCAAACACGAAATTCAACGGGGTAAATATGAAATTGAGCGGAGCAAACTAGAAATTGAGCAGGACAAACATGAAATTCAATGGGGCAAACATGAAATTGAGTGGGGCAAACATGGGGTTTGTATTAGGGACCGAATGCATTTTATATAGGGGAGTGGCTATGGGAGAGAGTTCTGTGGGTCTTATCATGGGGAATGTGTTATATCCAAATCGTACATCCATTTGGGGAGCTTGTCTTAAGGCTTGAGATGAAAAATAAGACAGATCTAATTATCAACTGGACCACACTGTAAAAACCAGTAGAGGATTGAACGTCTACCATTAAAACCCTTTTTGGGGTCATAGAAGTTTTGGATCAATATGAAATTTGTTTTTACTCTTCATTCAGGTGTTTGTGACCTTATGAAAAGATTGGATGTAAAATAAACATTACGGTGGGCCCTACAAATTGTTTAATGGTGAAAATCATTATTGCTGCTACTATTTATGGTGTGGTCTAGATGATCTTTAGATATAATTCAATTTTTGGATAATGCTCTAAAATGATCTAGATATAATAAATACATCACTGTGTGGCTATGTAACTTTGATCTCCTTTGAACCGTTCGTACGACTTAGAGATCGAGGAGCATCAGTGCTCCTCTTCCAACGACACGTACCTACAACAGCTGTACACCAGCCAATCAGCTTCTCTCTCCGGCACAACATGTGATCATTTGAGGCGCTGACATGTTAAGAAAGCCTAACGGTGGATTAGGTACTGCCCTGCCAGTTCTGAGCTCCAGATAGACTAGTGCTCCTAGGCCTAACATGTTTATTTGCCATCTAACTGGTTCATAAGGTCTCTTAAACATTAATGAAGGGAAAACACAAATATATTTTGTTTCCCGCCATTTACCCCGCTCAATTTCATGTTTGCCTCGCTGAATTTTGTGTTTACCCCGCTCAATTTCATGTTTGCCCCGCTCAATTTTGTGTTTGCCTCGCTCAATTTCATGTTTACCCCGCTAAATTTCTAGTTTTTCCCTGCTGAATTTCGTGTTTGCTCCGCTCAATTTTGTCCCGCTCAATTTCTAGTTTGCCCCACTCAATTTCATGTTTGTCTCACTGAATTTCTAGTTTGCCCCGTTGAATTTCATGTTTGCCCCGCTCAATTTCTAATTTGCCTCGCTGAATTTATAGTTTGCCCTGCTGAATTTCGTGTTTGCCCCGCTCAATTTCATGTTTGCCCTACTGAAATTCATATTTGCCCCACTGAATTTCTAATTTGCCCCGCTCAATTTCATGTTTGCCTCGCTCAATTTCTCATTGGCCCCACTCAATTTCATATTTGCCCCGCTTAATTTCATGTTTGCCCCACTGAATTTCATGTTTGCCCCACTGAATTTCTAGTTTGCCCCGCTTAATTTAATGTTTGCCCCACTGAATTTCTAGTTTGCCCCGCTTAATTTAATATTTGCCCCGCTCAATTTCTAGTTTGCCCCGTTGAAATTCCAGTTTGACCGCGAAGTGATTGAAATTGACCACGAAGTGAATGAAATGGATTTTCGACCATCGACCCGATGGAATCTTGGAAAATAACTAGGTTTGTTAGCTAAATTAGCTTCTCGTAACCCAAAATCATATGTGGTACGTTAAGTAAATCATTCTAGTTTAGGAGATATGCTTGTTGGATAAATAGACAAATAAATGAATTAGAGGAGAGAAAAAAAATAATTTATATGCTTATATATACATATTTATATAAATATGTGTTAGAGAAAAATGTAGGTAGAATAAAATTATCCATGTAAAAAAAAAATTAAAAAATTAAAAAAATTAATTAATTTTTTTTAAAAAAGTGCACAAGATACGGCTATAGCTACGGTTATAATATGTAGCCATAAGCCTTTTGTTTGACTCAGTGATGAATCACGGATTCCACGATCCATCCCCAAATCCTACGGCGAGGTGCGGTGGAATCGTGGAATCCACGATTCATCGCCAATTCAAACAAAAGGCCATGGTTATCTATAGCTATATATTATAACCGTAGCTATAGCAATATCCCAGCCACTGCGGTCTCATCTTTTTCTTCTTTTTTTTTTTGTTGCGAAATTTTCGTTGCTTTTGTGGGTCCCATCTTGAGGTCTGTGTTATATCCAAACCATCCATCTATTTGGCGAGCTCATATTAAGGATTGAGACGAAAAATAAGACAATCTAACTATCAAGTGGACCACACTGCAAAAGGCAGTGGGGAGTGGGGAATTGAACGTCTACCATTGAAACCCTTTTAGGGGTTACAGAAGTTTTGGACCATTATGAATTTTTTTTTACTCTTCATCCAGGCCTTTGTGACCTTATGAATAAATTGGATGGAAAATAAATGTTATGGTGGGCCCTACAAAATTTTTAATTGGATAATGCTCTGAAATGATCTCGAAATGTGGATGAACGTTGTGGATATAATAAATACATAGCTGTGGGGCCACGTAACTTTGATCTCTTTTGAGCCGTTCGTGCAAGTCTCGGTTGGAGGAGCGCCAGCGCTCGGCTTCGAAAGGAAGGGAGGGGTATTTTCGTCCTCCATTTCGCTGTCCGTACGAGCAGGGCGAAACTCCAAAACTAAGTTTTTATTGTTGAGTCATAAAAACAGCTGGATAAAAGGTGGGGTCCACAGTCCCAAATTTCTCTACCCATTTGAAGTCATGGGACCTACACACGTGCCAGCCTGACATGTGAGATCCCAACCAATCATCTAGTAGGCCCCACTAGTACCTGGCCCGGAAAATTGTCTGATTAAAAATTGACTGACGGCCTATATTCAATGCGCTTATTGGCGTAGATGATGAGTGGAACATATCTAACTTTTGCGTGAAGGGGAGGATCTCTACTAATGAGCGGCTGAGATTTCACACGAATTATTAGATGGGCAAAGTTGGATTTGATGGGTTTAGAGGCTTTTCGGTGTAGCCTTTCACCTTTATAAGTTCGCCTTGGATCTGCATCTTTGGCTCTTTCTTCAGGATTCGGATTCGGTAGTGACCCCCTCAATTACTGAGGTCGAGAGTGGTCCATGTTGGCCCCACCATGATGCAAGCGGATTGTGTCCGGGCACACCTGTGTCCAGCAAGGAATGGACAGATCTGTGTGAGGCCCACGGTGATGTATATGTTTATCCGTGGTGTCTATCCCTTTTCTTCGTATCATTCTAAGATACAAGCCAAAAATTAAGGCAGTTCCAACACACCAAATAGTAAGCTAGCCTGCATTAAATACACAAAACATTAAATGCAAGTTGTGTTAAATACAACAGTCATCTCTGGTGTGGTCCACTTAAGTGTTGGATCTGCCACTTTTTTAGGCTTGTGCCTTAAAATGGTTTGGGAGAAAGGATGGACGGCATGGAAAAACATATACATCACAGTGGGCCCCATGGAGATTTACCCATTCCTTTCTAGAGAAGGGGGCAGACACAATCATCCACAAAGCCATGCGGTTCCAAAGCTCAATTGGAAACAATGGGGATTGAATGTCTACCATTGAAAACTTCTTTTTGGGCATAGTACTTTTCGATTAAGTTGATTTTTTTTTTCTTTCATTCAGGTTCATGTGATTCCATGAAGGAGTGAGATGGTAGATAAATATTACTGTGGGCCTAAGAAAAGTTTCAACATTGGGCGTGATTATCCCTGTTACTTATTGTGGTGTGGTTTACCTGGGCTTTGGATCTACCAATTTTTGGTCTCATCTCTTAAAATGAGATCTCAAAATGATGAGCGGGCGCAAATAAAACATATATATATATATGGTGGCGCTACGTAGACACCCCATCCTGTATGGATAAGCTAATTATGTTTGAACCAAGAGATGGTAAACCAAAACTCCAATCCTAAACTCTGACCCTTAGCAGCCTAAACTCTAATAACTCTAATCCTAAACCCCAAACTTGACCCAACTTAACTCAGTTAACCCAGTTGACCTAAGTTCTAAACCCTGGAATCCAAAACTCTAGAACCTTGAGTCAACTCATCCAGTTAGCTTACCCAGTCCAACAATCCTAACCCAAAATTTGGCTCAAACCAAAGCCTAAAATAAAGCCCAATCGAAATACAATGCACAATAGCAATGCAACATCCTTCATAACAGATCCTCCACACAAGTGGGGGAGGTAACATGCTGAGAGAGGAGGTCCATATGTGGACCAGTGGCACCCTGCGTGCCGCCAGCCACATGGTATGCCTCTTCTCTGGGAAGGTACCCCTCAAACATGTGGATTTTTTTTTATTTTACAAGCCCCAAGTGCGTGGCCTATGTGCATTTACTTCGATGCCCTTCTCCAAATCCAAATTTAATCTTTTACCACATCATTCAATCCATGAGATGATGCCATATGACAATCTCAAATCCAAACTATCTAGGTATACTTTACCTCTAGATTTTATAAGAATTATATAAAAAATTGGGTTTTGAGGCTATAAATACCCCCTCTCCTTCTCATTTGAAAGGGGGGAAGCATCCGGTAATCAACCAAAATTCAGTGAATCCTCACCCATGTAGAAAGCATCCAGAAATCTCTTAGCCATATACTCATCCCATCTCTCCACCAAGGGGAGAGAGAGAGAGAGAGAGAGAGAGAGAGAGAGAGAGAGAGAGAGAGAGAGAGAGAGTCTAGCCCTGGTCTAGCTTAGCCTAACAAGAATTTAAGTCTCATGAGCCACCTAAGTCATAATTTGAGCCACTCGATCTAGCCTTGTGATACTACCGTCTATCCAACAATTTGGTCTTTAATAAGTTTCATTTAATTTCAAGCATTAGCATTATGTAATACGCATTCCCTTCTCACCACACTTGCTCCAAAGATATACCATCACTGCATTACATTATGTTATTTTTTCACATCTAATTGGCTTACGTGTATGCTTTGTGGCTTGCCAATACAATCGAAGCTTGCCCGCAAGAAACCCAACTAGTTAGCATATGTTTTATCATAAACATCAATATAATATCAAACATCCATAACACTCAACACTCGGTCAATTCAAACGTATGCTTTGCGACTTACTGGCATAGATTGATCATGCCCATTAGAAATCCGGAATGATTATCAATTGTCATCCCTATATTCATTAAATTTTATCTTTTGTGTATGAGAACTAATCATATTTATCAAAAATTAGTTAGATCTTGTGAAGTAGAAACCGTACGTTTGTACAGGCAAAATGGGTGCATAACACATTCTCTCTATAATCATAGTCCCTTACTCAGAATCTCTAAACATAACCTTAAGAGTTACCTTAGAGCTAAGGATCCTTGGATCCTCAATCCTAAGCGCTTATACAGGATCTAATCGACTATAGATTCGAAGTAATTGGTTGGTGGTGACTCTAGTCAAACATAATACTATCCTATTCATCCATCCTAAGCCCTCGAGAGAGGCACTCTATGGAAGTAAGTCGATTCCATCCAAGATTCGGCGTCCACGGGCTTATGTAACTTTTACACTACTGAGATCACTAGTGAATCAGAGTCCCTTCAAAAGCCTATTCTGTAAGACCCGTATCTTAGTTCGTACCATTTCATAGGTTCCCGCGCGATCCTCCCTATCGAATTTCGGCAACCCTCGACCTATATCTAACGTTTGCGCGTAATCCTAAGCCAAGTCCTGCAAACCAAAGTTGGCTTGACCAGAGACTTGTACCCGAGCGACCGCGCCGTCGCTGCAATTCTGATGCCGCGTCTAGCACACTGAGGCGATACCCAAGCCAGGAGATGTAGGCCCGCGTTCAGTTCAAGAAAAACACCGGGCGTTGCAAAACCCAAGAGAATCTCTACCCAATGTTACATGCATCAATCAATCAATCCCATCAAGGGTCAAGTACCATCCATCACTCCATCACTCATCTCTCTCTCTTTACAACCCTCTCTCTCTCTCTTATTTCTCAAACTCACTTTTCCAAGCAACAAAATATCACATGTCCAAGCTCTCCCAAATCTCCATGAGAAAGTTTTGTGTGTGGCTCACTTCCTAACCCTCTCATCTCCCATCTCAACCCTTCATTTTTCATCTTCCGTTGAGATCGAAGCCAAGGAGATCACCTTTCCATCGGACCAAGAAGATCGAACGGTGGGTGCTTTATAGGCTAGATTTTTATATTTTAATGATGGGTTAAGTGAGGCCTACCGATTTATGGTATGGATCTCACTTTGGACACTAGATGTGGCTGATGACCCACCTTGATTCTCATGATCATTCCATGATGGGGCCATTCTCCATGGACCCTATCATGATATTTATTTTCCTTGCATGGATAGGGTCACCTAGACCTTGCATTTCGGTGGAGAAAGGATCTCCATCGTTGATTTTGATCGGTGGGCCCACATGTAACGGGACCCACTTGATGTATGTTGTAAATCATGGAAGGGAGGGCCCATAGTGCCAGGGTCCCTCCATCACTTGGTCTTTCTTTCTCTCTTTCTCTCCCTCTCTCTTTCATTTTTTTTTTCTATTTTGTGTGATGATGTGGTCGTGTGGCCCACCCGGATGGACCCCACCATGAAGCATGTATTTTATTCAAGCCATCTAGTAGGTGGGGCCCACCTTGAAAATTGTGTTGTATGCAAACTGTCTGGACGCTGGACGTTTACACTGTGAAGTGTGAACTGACGTGAACGGCAAAGCAAGAATATTAGCTTTGGTTCAAAGCTTTGGGAAGTGCTGCTCAGGTAGGCCCCACCTTGATGCATGAATCTAATCCATGCCGTCCATCCCATTCCCCAGCTCATTTTAGGCGTTGAGCTGAAAAATGAAGCCAATCCGATAATCAAGGGGGCCATACCATAGAAAACTGTAATTTCTACCATTCAAATCAATTAGGACCCACCTTGATTTTTTTATTCGCTAAAACATACTGGATATTGAGCTCTTTTGGAAGGTCTCGAGCCATGGAGTCTAATGGGTGGGTTGGATTTTTCGGATGTAGGCCCCACCTAGGAAAAATCGTAAGAAAACAAAAAACAAATATATATATACACATATATATATATATATATATATATATATATATATATATATATATATATATATATATATATATATATATATATATATATATATATATCAAACAGCAAGACGCTGTTGCTGTCAGCATCCTCTGGACGTTGCAACAAGCAGCGTCCGCTGTTGGACGTAGGGTCCGTGGGACCCACTACAGGCCCCACCGTGATGTGTGTCGTACATCACCACCGTGCAATTGTTGGGTCCGTTAGGGCAGTAGGCCGCCCTAAAAATTAGCCGTATGTGGACTTAGGTGGCCCACATCACAGGGAGCAGTGAGGATTGAATGTCTGCCATTGAAACCCTTTTTGGGTTGATATGAGTTTTGGATCCGTATGAAATTTGTTTTTCCTCTCTATCCAAGTCTGTATGACCTTATTAACAGATTGGATGGCAATAAACATTATGGTGGGCCCCCATGTGGGACCCATTGGTGTGTGTATTGTATTCACACCTTCCATCATGTGGACCCCCCATCATAAGGTATGTGCTTTATCTATGCCGTCCATCCCTATGGGACCCACCATGATGCATGTGTTGCATCCAAACCGTCCAACCATTTTGAAAGATAATTTTAAGGCTTAAGACTAAAAATAAGATAGATCTAGGATCAGGTGGACCACATTACAGAATACAGTGGGTTTGAATGCCCACCATTAAACCCTTGGGCCACCAAGTTTGGACCATTATGATATTGTTTTTCCTCTAAATCCAAGTCTTTGTGACCTTATGAATAGACTGGATGGAAAATAAACCCTATGATGGGGCCCACTTGAATTTAACCATGGAAATCATTATCACCCATGGTTAGAAACGATATGGTCCAGTTGATCTTTTGATATGGTTCATTTTTATATAATACTCTATATGGATTTTCTAAAAATGGATGAGTTGGTCGGCCCATTTGATTCGGCCAATTGGCTCGGCCCATTGATCGGCCCATTTAAATCAGCCCATTGATTTGGCCCATTTGATTAGGGATTCCACCATGATGTATGTAATGATGTTTTTGGCGGCTATACCCTGGGAGCAATGATGGTTTGACGTCCACATTGTAGAGTAATGATGGTTAAATGTCTGCATTGTAACTCTCCCTAGGGCCCCTTGTTAGGCCCATACTTGTAGTGTGTAGGCCGTCTAGGCCCATCTTCATTACGAACAAGAATCCATCGCCATATAACATGTTTAGTATAATTCCATGATTCATGATCATACGCATCATATGTATACTTGATATGAGAAGTGACTGATCATAACATACGTCTTTGGGCAGATTATTTATGGGCTCTCGGATAGGCGGTGTTGCCCTACATGAGCGCACGATACACGCAGGAATTGCTGCATGACTGGATAGTGTGATTCATGCATTTCGCATTGTGTGACATGGTTACTGTACGCCCTAGCGACATCGGGGCCGTAGCCTCCACAGGCGTATCGTGGTTGATAGGATTGGATACCGAAAATCTTGTTCTACATGGGGTGCTATAGATATCCATGGGTGAAAGTCCTTAAACCCTTATGGTACCAGGAGGTTGCTACAACGTCTAGACCGAGTGGGTGCATGAGCGCCGAGTGCCGATTACCAGAAGGCCGCGCTTTCCACTGTGTAGTGGTCTGTTGGAAGGGGGTACGGCCTTGCCCGCCCGAGAGGAGGGGGTAAAGCTAGGTTGAGTTTGACCAGCTCGAGGAATGGGTCCACTATTGACGAGCCGGGCCCGATATTGGCAGGCGGATAGTGAGGTCTCTTCCACCCACCTTGTTGCATGCGATGGGGTGACAATCTAGTTTGGAGTGTACTAGACCCTGGTGATATTCCAGAGTTGAGCTGTATTTATATGTGGACTTAGATGAGGATTGGTGTTCTTGAATTGCATCTCGTATCGCATGGCCTTGGTATGACCGACATCATTCATGCCTTGTATCGCATGGCCTTGGTACGGCCTATAGTATTCATAGATTCATCAGCATATTCCACATTACTCTGATATTGCATAATTGTATTACTACATTGCGCACACACTTTCATCACCCTCTTTGCTTTCCATAAGCTTATGCACGACCGTTGCGTGCAGGTGACGTTGGATCGCAGTAGCGCTGAGGCTAGAGCACGTGGTAGATCATTTCAGAGCTTTTGTCTATCATCATTGTATTTCCCTTTATGCGCATTGTACTTATAAGTTTT
This sequence comes from Magnolia sinica, assembly GCF_029962835.1. Taxonomy (NCBI): domain Eukaryota; kingdom Viridiplantae; phylum Streptophyta; class Magnoliopsida; order Magnoliales; family Magnoliaceae; genus Magnolia; species Magnolia sinica. The sequence goes on from NC_080581.1 coordinate 19,520,506, forward strand.
TGATCATAGTGGAAATGTGATGGAGTTTTTGGTTATTGTTTGTGGATTATGCCTTTGGTTATGTTTATTACGAATCAAACTGATGTTGAAAATCCTCATCATAGCATCCCGGGATTGGGACCTGGCGGATGGACGCTGGGAGCCGAGAATGGGGTTCTACGGAGGTTGTCGGCGATCGGGAATTTTGTGAGCCCGGTTTCCGAGTTTGGGGAGTGACATATTCGGTTTGGTGTAAATGCACATAAAAGGCATGAAATCATGATTATTATAAATGCTTCCTGTTTGCCATAGATTTGGAATTCCACCTAAAAAAATTCTAGCAAAACTTAACCTATGAGCCCTACCATGATGTATGTGTTTTATCTGTGTTGTCCATTCATTTTTCAGATCATTTTAGGGCATGAGCACAAAATTGAGGTAGATCCAAAGCTTAAGTGGACCACACCATAAACAACAATGAAGATTGAATGCCTACCATTGAAAACTTCTCGGGGGCTAAAGAAATTTTGGATCAGCCTCATTTTTTTACTCATGTCATAAAATAATTTAACAAAATGAATGGATGACATGGATGAAACACATACATAATGGTGGCCCCCGCAGAGTTTAAGTAATGCAATCAAAGTATCTTTTCAACACTGGTAACTATCAATATCTTTGTAGAATGGAAACACCAAAGTCATCATTATTTATTTTTTTACCATTTCAAACATTTATAGCTAACTAAGCAAACCCTAAATACAATATCATTCCCTCTACAAAAATTTATAAAAATACTACCTAATTAATATAGAATTTACATTCTAGTATATTTTTCTTAGGTTGGCCCTACCATAATGTTTATATAAAATCCACCTTTATCATCAAGTGTCCCACCTCCTGTTATGCCAAGGGTCTAAAAATCACCCCATCTACGTGGACCACATGATTGGATGTACAAGAACCCACTGAGCAGCTCAACATTTTTGGGGGCCTTAGGCAAGTCATAAAAATGAGGCTTAGAATTTAATTTTTTGAAAACTTAATTAGCAATAAAGTAGGTAATTGTGGTCCTAGGTTTTTGGAGAAGAATTTTTTGGGAATGATGCTATTATTTTGAAAAGATACGATAGAGTTAATTGTTATTATTGATAGTGTTAGTTTCTACGATTTATTTTTTTATTTTCAATTTCAAATTTATAGACTAATTTTTACATGTTTATTTTGTACGCCTTTAAATTTTATTTCAAAAATTTTAAGCTTTTTTCTTCTTCTTAATTTTAATTTTGCTATAATATAGAAGCTTTATAATTAAGAAATTTTAATTTTCCTATAACATAAGGCCTTCATAATTAGGGGCCTGAGGCAATTGCCTCATCTGCCTACCCCTTTGAGCCGCCCCGGTCACATTCATCACTGTGGGCCCTATAGAGAACGCAATCTGCTTCCGTAATTACGGGCTTATCTAAATTGATGCCTATACATCAAGCCATAGAGGTAGGCATTTTGAACCCGATCCGGTGGATCCGATCCGATTCGACCCGACTCGGTACCGTTCCGAACAGAACCGACGGCTTAGATCAGCCTGATCGAGTCTGTCAACCCAGATCCGATAGTATTTCGGGTCGGGTTCGGATAGAGGTTGATCCGGACAGATCCGACCCGGATACTCGAACCGAAAGGATTCGGCCCGAACCGACCAGACCCGACCCGAAGCCTAAAAATAATAGATCGTAACCTTGACTTTGACTCAGATGATGATCAGGCCCATCTGCTTGCATCTGCTTGCATACACATGCCCGATTGGCATGTGCGAATTCGAGTAGCATTTACCGTTTTTCCCGCTGAAACCCATCCTTTCATCGGATGAAAACCACGTCGTCCGTATTACCACACGCCGACTACACTAGCCTCAAGCTAGGTGGCTAGTTCGTGCAGGGACGGATTGGTTGCTCCCTAGTCGGTGCTTTGTGGGCCCCACCATGATGTATGTGTTTCATCCATTCCGTTCATACATTTTTACAGAACATTTTATGGATTCATAAAAAAAATGATAGGTATGTAAATCATAGGTGGACCACATGATAAGAAAACAATAATAATTGGATATCTACCATTAAAAATTTAAAATCCTTCTAAGGTCCACTGTACTGTTTATTTGACATCCAATCTGTTGATTAGGTCATAAAGAGCCAGATGGATGGAAAAAATAAATATCAGCTAGATCCAAAACAGCTTGATCCAAAACTTTTAAGCCCAAAACATTTTTAATGGTTAACGTTTATTCAACAGTGTTTCCTTTAATGTGATCCACTTGAGATTTAGATATATCTCAATTTTTTTTACATATTGTAAAATGATCTATAAAAATAGATGGAAGGCATGGATGAAACACATACATCATGGTGGGGCCTATAGAGCACCGACCAACAACCAATGCTGGTGGCACCGTGACAGGGGGAGTAGCTAATCCATTTCTATGCAAGGACGACACTGACGCTCCTCGAGCTCCGAGTTGTACGAACAGTTCAAAGGAGATTAAAGGTATATGGGCCTCACAGTGATGTATTTATTATATATACACCGTTCATATATTTTTAGCGATCATCTTAGGGTATTATCTAAAAAATTATTAATATCCAAAGATCATGTAGACCACACCACAAGTAGCAACATCGAATGATTTTCACCATTAAATATTTCGTGTGGTCCACTTGATAGTTAGATCTATCTTATTTTTCATCGTAAGCCTTATGACGAGCTTACCAAATAGATGAACAGTTTAGATATAACACATACCCTATGATAAGACGCACATAACTTGCTAAGTTCATTATAGCAAGTCCCACTCACTGTATGTATAAAAAAAAGAAGTCAGGGAGCTTTCGTGCAGTGCACGTTCTTATACATGTTCGGTAAAAACATAAACACAATAACGGATGGTTTTTGTATATCCATGTGGGGCCCACCTTGATGTATATGTTTTATCTAAACCGTTTATCCATTTTGACATATCAATTAAGGCATTGAGAAAAAAAAATAACATATGTTAAAGGTTGAAGTGGGCCACATTATATGAGAAATTAAATTAAATTCATACGAATCCGAATCGTACCCAACTCGATCAGACTCGGTTTATTTGACCGAGTTGGACCCTGTTCGGGTCAGACGAATTATGTATCGGATCTTATCGGGTTAAGTGACCCGGATTTGATTCCGGATCTGATCGAGTCTGGGTCAAACCATGGCCATTTCGGATTTGATCGGGTTGAACCCAATCCGCTCCGATCCGGACCGATGCCCACCTCTATCGAGCCATTATCATTGTAGTGAAAGGCTTTGATGCTCTGCCAGAGTATGATGGTTCAAACACTTGCAGTCTATATCGTACGTTTGAAATGCATTTCATTCAAATAAAACCGTCCAAATCGTTCCGCTTCCTATAATCTGGTTTACTAATCTAAGTATACGTTGAATAGATATCAGTACGGTCGATTGTTTGACATGTATTAGACGGTTGAGATGAAACAATAGTCAATTGTTTGAACGTAAAAACAATTACAGTTAATCAGAGGGCACGTTGAATGTCCAATCAATATAATTTTAAGGCTCATGATCTATAAACATAGAGTCCACGATTTTGACGGTTTCCTTTGAGTTAGAGGTTTGCCACGTGTAAACTATTTCAGTGCATGAGCATGGACAACAACATTCTCCTTAGTATCAATACATTTGGATTCGTTGGGTGGATTATTGGAATTGGACGATTGATTCGTGGGAAATACTACACCGTCACGGGAGCAGATTAGATGCGGCCCCGGCGTCACCCAACACGGTGCAGCTCCGATGGTGGGGCCCACATTGATGTATTTACTGTATATCTACACCGTCCATCCGTTTCTCTGGCTAATTTTAGGTGTGAAAAATGAATCAGATCCAAATCTTGCATGGGCCACACCTTAAGAAAGGTGATGATTGAATCCCACCATTAAAAACTTACTAGGACCCACCGTAATGCCCACAATAATGTTTATTTTCCATCCAACCTATTGATAAGATCACACATACCTGGATGAAGGGGAAAAACAAATATCAACTTGATCCAAAACTTTTGTAGCCCACACGAAGCTTTTAATGGTAAATCATCTCTGTTTCCTGTGGTGTGGTCCACCTTAGATTTGTATCTGCTTCATTCATGTTCTAAAATAGGTTGGAAAAACGGATGGACGTTGTGGATATATAATACACATATAAATGTGGGCCCCACAGTCAGGACCGTACCGTGTTGGGTGAGGCCGGCCGCACCGAATTCGCTCCCATCCGCCACATGTCGCACCACGATCCAATCTGGACGTACGAGGATTCGTAGTTAGGACTTAGGAGCAAAGTGGGGCCATCGCGATGTTTGTTATCTATCCACGCCGTTTATCCTGTTCTCATCATTGTAGGGCATGATCCCAAAATTAAACTAACTATACCCAAAACTCAAGTGGACCACACCACAGGAAACATTTGGAAAAAAATGTCCACCGTTAAAATCTTCTTAGGGCCACAGCGGTGTTTTTTTTTGTATGGGATGAGAAAACAGAAATATCAGCTTGATCCAAAACTTCCGTGACCTCAAGAAGTTTTCAATAGCAGCATTCAATTCCCACTATTTCTTATGGTAAGGGCTCCCTGGGCTTTGGATATACTTCAAACAGGCTACCGGATGAGAGACGTAGGGCTGTACACAACTGCGTTAGCTTGGTTAGCCCGACTCGGCCCGTTCAATACAAAATTGAGTTCGAGCTGAGTTGAGCTGATTTTTTTAGCTCAAAAAAATTTCCAACCGAGTTGGAGCTTGCCTGAGTTAGACTCAACTCGGATCGAACCCAACTCGAATCGAACTCGGATCGAACCAATATGGTGACTTGGTTACTTTGATATTGATGTTGCTCACCAAGTGTTTGATGAAATGACTCGACGAAGTGTCGGCTAGTAGCAAGGAAGGTATGTATATGAAACAATTACTTTTTTTTTCTTGATTTTGATGTTGCCTACAAGGTGTTTGATGAAATACCTATAAAACCATTGCTACTGTTTTACATACAATGAGAATTTGAAGGTACAGTCCACGTGTTTGTGAAAATACTGCAGAAGCAAACTCAGCTTGATCTTGGCTCGAACTCGGCTCAAATTGGGCTGAGCTACTAACCAAATCGAGCCGAGCTGGCCAGTCAGGCTCGAGGACTGAGCCGAGTTCAAGCTGAGGTTAGCTAGTAGGCGAGCCGAGTCGAGCTGTGCCAAGCTCAACTCGATTCAACTCGTGTACACTTCTAGGGACACAACTTCAGTGGATCCCTGGGTCAATCCTTGACTGTGGGGCCCACTTTGATGTATGTGTCTTATATTCACATCGGCTACCCATTCAGGCTATATGAGCCAAAAACTGCAGCAGATAAATTTAAGATGGACCCCACCACAAGAACTAGTGGTGACCGAATGCCCACTATTAAAAACTTCTTATGGATTATAGGAATGTTTATTTGCCACCCCACTTTGAAAGAGGACTACATAAATGTTAGCTTAGTCTAAACTTTTGAAAATTTTATCGGTCAATTACTACCATTTCTTGTGGTGTAGTCCACTTGAAATTTGAATAGGCAGCATTTTTTTAGCTGATGCATGCTCTAAAATGATATGAACAACATAGATATAATACACATACATCAAGGTGGTCCCCACAGTACGGATCCGCTGAAGCCGACCCTTGGATTGGGCACGGTTTTACCCCGTGAAAAAAGCTGCAATCTTATCATTTCACTTGTCCAACGGAAAGATGTCCGCCACACATTATAAAGTTGTGTCATGCAATGAAAAAAGCTTATGTAGGCCCTCATGTCCAGCTCAATTAAAAAGTCTATGTGGGCCATACCAGTGAAAGTAATATAAAGTTGTGCCTAAAACTAATTGACGTGGGCAGCTAGATTTTTAGATTTAGCAGATTTTGCATGCCACTTTTTCCACTTGACTCGCACCCAAACCTGTCATGGGCATCCCATCCTTGCTTTTTACGTACAGCGCACCTTCCTTGTGTATATGAGAGGAAAGCTTTATTGTTCCACATGCTGTTAGAGGTGTACACGAACCGAGCTAGCTTAGTTTGCTTGCTCGACTTGACTCGAAAAAGCTTGATTTGACTCGGTTCAAAGCTGAGTTTGAGCCCAGTCAAGTTGATTTTTTGAGCTCAAAAATGAGTTCAAGCCGAGTTCGTGCTGGCACCAACTCGACTCGACTCAACTCGGATCGAACCCAGCTCGAATCGAACTCGGATCGGACCAGTTTGGTGACTCGATTCTTTTGATATTGATGTTGCTCACCAATTGTTTGATGACATGACTCAAAGAAGTATGGCTAGTGGCAAGGAAAGTATGTATATGAAACCAATACTCTTTTTTTCTTGATTTTTATGTTGCTTATAAGGTATTTGATAAAATACCTGTAAAACCATTGCTGTTGTCTCAAATATAGTGAGATTTTAAAGGTGTAGTCTAGGTGTTTGTGAAAATGCTGCAATGGCAAACTTGGCTCAAACTCGGCTCGAACTGGCCCGAGCTGGTGAATCAGGACCGAGCCGAGCCGAGGTCAGCTAGTGGCCGAGTCGAATTGAGGCCAGCTCAACTCAGTTCGACTCGATGTACACCCCTACATGTGGTACTCTCTACATAAATCAAGTGTTCAAGGGCAGTTTATAATATAAAATTAGTTAGTATTAAATTGCATTTGGTGGAATGTAAATTTTACATGATATTTGAAACATTCGGTAGAATTAGATTAATCTAAGTATCATATTATCCATGGTGATGGACTCACAAGAGTTTCAACATAGGGTCATATATATATATATATCTATATATATATATATATATATATATATATATATATATATATATATATATATATATATATATATATATATATATATATATATCTATTGGGGGCGGCTATGTGGGCCCCACCATGATGTGTGCCGAACATCTACCCCATTAGTTAAATGCACCATTCCATGGTGGGCCACAGGATTAAAAATCAACTCAATTCATGTCTTGGGTGGGCCATAACACATACAACAATTAAGAGGGATTACCCTCCCATTAAAACATTCATAATCATTTATTGGGCCCACTAAGATATGGTTCCCAAATCCAGACCATCCATTGTGTGTGTCCCACTTGGATGAGGGGTCAAACCAAGTTTCAGCCGCATCCAAAACTCAGGTGGGCCCCACCAAATACTTTTATATGTTTTAGGTATGTCTTCACATGGTTTTAGACAATATGGCTCACCTGAGTTCTGTATACGGCTGATTTTTTAGATTTCCCATTGTAAGGACTCGAAAAAATCCGTACAAAGACCCGAGTACTACTTCAGACAGAAATCACTAAGGACCGAATCCTTTAGAAATTAGACAAAAATTTAACTAAGTACTAAACTAAGTTAATCAGCGACTTAGCTTGAATCACTTTCAATACGAACTGTAAGACGCGAGACCAGTAAAATCGCTAACTCTACATACCTAAAAATCTAGGATCAATCTCAAAACCCAGTTGCTCTCGGGAGCACATTGAAACTCCGTATCGGACCTGAACCGTGCGTCGAAAGTCCGACTACCGTAAAACTATACAGTTATGACCGCCTCACTGGGCTTGACAACCATCTCGTGAATCAAGTCCAAATAGTATATAGAAATGTACAACTTGAGCCTGGAACGAAGTATGTGAGAAACGCGAATATCTTTAAAAAGTGAACTCAAACTTAAGTGAATTGGGTCGTTCGCTTGCAGGCTAAATTTAAGGTTTCAAACCGTCAGATTCTGACCCAACTATACCCTTGGATCAGAAAAATTTCCCTACACATGTCAGTATACTTGTGGACTTGATCGAGTGATGATGACCGTTGAACTGAAATGGGTCCTCCACGATCAATCCACTAATTCGATCAGACTGAAACCTTAACCTGGCATAGATCCATTGTCAGGGAACTTCCTTCAGACCGTATGCGAGCACTGGACCTCCAGATGAGCTTCGTTGGCCCGAAACAGACGCCTTTTGGCTGTAACCCAAGTATACTATGGCCCTAGGGCCATTGATGTCAGTTCTGTGCCTATATAAGGGCCTTAACCCACCCCTCTCTCATTCCATACGAATTCTCTAACCCTAGGAGAGAGAAGAGAGAAAAGAGGAGAAAAGAGTGAGGAGAAGAGAGAGAAATAGGGAGATCGTTGCTGGGATTCACTCCCACGACTCCACACGTTGAATCGCCACCCCACCATCACTATACCGTCGATTCTGACTTCGATTTGGGTAAGAAATCCTAACCATAATATTGATTTAAGAATCCAAATAGAGTAATTGACGAAATAGCTAACCTATTTCGTGATTCAGGTAGCAGTTGTGCTGTAGACAAGGACGTAGTGTTCAAACTGAGTTCGATATGAGTTTACCGATGAAAGGTGTGGACTATAAACGCTTAGGTTATGGTTTTTAAGGCTTTCAATGTCAGCTAATGATTTATGTCTAACTTAATTGCTACCATATGATCTTAGTTACGACGTTTTCGATGAATTATACATGTGTAAACTATGTTGAATATATTATGTATTTTACGTGTTTGTTGAAATGTTTGAATGGATATGAAATCATGATGTGAGCTTGCCATGACTATTAATCTAGGATTCATGTTTGTTGGATGTATGACAATCCCCTTGTGACGGGACTTGCCATAATATATGCCGTAACTACCTTAGTCTATGTATAATACGAAATGCATTTCATGTGTTTGTTGAAATGATTCAATGGAATTGAATTTATGATTTGTACTTGCCATGAATAAATAACCTATAATACATGTTCGTTGTATGCATGACAACTCCTTTATGAAAGGATTTGCCATAATATATGCTACAACTAATTCATGTCATGTATGTAGTAATGTGTAGTTGATTTTTAATCCTATGGCTCACCATGGAGTGGTGCATTTAACTAATGGGGTAGATGTTCGGCACACATCATGGTGGGGCCCACATAATACATACAACAATTAAGAGGGATTACCCTCCCATTAAAACATAAATAATCATTTATTGGGCCCACTAAGATGTGGTTCCCAAATCCAGACCATCCATTATGTGTGTCCCACTTGGATGAGGGGTCAGACCAAGTTTTAGCCGCATCCAAAACTTAGGTGGGCCCCACCAAATACTTTTATATGTTTTAGGTATGTCTTCACATGGTTTTAGACAATATGGCTCACTTGAGTTCCGTATACGGCTGATTTTTTAGATTTTCCATTATAACAACTCGAAAAAATCCGTACAAGACCCGGGTACTACTTCAGACAGAAATCACTAAGGACCGAATCCTTTAGAAATTAGATAAAAATTTAACCAAGTACTAAACTAAGTTAATCGACGAATTAGCTCGAATCACTTTCAATACGAACTGTAAGACTCGAGACCAGTAGAATCGCTAACTCTACATTACCTAAAAATCTAGGATCAATCTCAAAACCCAGTTGCTCTTGGGAGCACATTGAAACTCCGTATTGGACTTGGACCGCGCGGAAAGTTCGACTACCGTGAAACTATACGGTTATGACCGCCTCACTGGGCTTGACAACCATCTCGGGAATAAAGTCCAAATAGTATCTAGAAATGCATAACTTGAGCCCGCAACGAAGTGTGTGAGAAACACGAATATCTTTAGAAAGTGAACTCAAACTTAAGTGAATTGGGCCGTTCGCTTGCAGGCCAAATTTAAGGTTTCAGACCGTCAGATTCTGACCCAACTATACCCTTGGATCAGGAAAATTTTCCTACACATGTCAGTATACTTGTGGACCTGATCGAGTGACGATGACCGTTGAACTGAAATGGGTCCTCCACGATCAATCCACTAATTCGATCGGACCGAAACCTTAACCTGGCATAGATCCATTGTCAGGGAACTTCCTTCAGACCGTATGCGAGCAATGGACCTCCAGATGAGCTCCGTTGGCCTGAAACAGACGCCTTTTGGCTATAACTCAAGTATACCATGGCCCTGGGGCCATTGATGTCAGTTTTATGCCTATATAGGGCCTTAACCCACCTCTCTCTCATTCCATACGAATTCTCTAACCCTAGGAGAGAGAAGAAAGAAAAGAGGAGAAAAGAGTGAGGAGAAGAGAGAGAGAGAGAGAGGGAGATCGTTGTTGGGATTCACTCCCACGACTTCACACGTCGAATCGCCACCCCACCATCACTACACCGTCGATTCTGACTTCAATTTGGGTAAGAAATCCTAACCCTAATATTGATTTAGGAATTCAAATAGAGTAATCGACGAAATAGCTAACCTATTTTGTGATTCATGTAGCAGTTGTGCCGTAGACAAGGACGTAGTGTTCAAACTGAGTTCGATACGAGTTTACCGACAAAAGGTGCGGACTATAAACGCTTAGGTTATGGTTTTCAAGGCTTTCAATGTCAGCTAATGATTTATGTCTGATTTGATTGCTGCCATATGATCTTAGTTACGACGTTTTCGATGAATTATACATGTGTAAACTATGTTGAATATATTATGTATTCCATGTGTTTGTTGAAATGTTTGAATGTATATGAAATCATGATGTGAGCTTGCCATGACTATTAATCTAGGATTCATGTTTGTTGGATGTATGACAATCCCCTTGCGACAAGACTTGCCATAATATATGCCGTAACTACCTTAGTCTATGTATAATACGAAATGCATTCCATGTGTTTGTTAAAATGATTGAATGGAATTGAATTTATGATTTGTACTTGCCATGAATAAATAACCTATAATACATGTTCATTGTATGCATGAGAACTCCTTTATGAAAGGATTTGTCATAATATATGCTATAATTAAGTTATGTCATATATGTAGTAATGTGTAGTTTAAGTATTTGATAAAATGCGTAAATGAGATTTATTTTTAAATTGTTTGTTAAATGTTGTTATGCTTAACACATATGACTACCCATTGTAATTGAGTATGATTGGGACTATTATGTAGTCCAGGCAATCGGTAACGGTTCCCGATTCAGTGGCCGAACTAGTTTCACCACATTGGATACGTTCGATGAATTCGATCCGTACGGTGATTGTTGACAGTGGTTAGGCCACGTGGAGGGTTAATGCTCTCCATGTCGAGTAATTCAGCGTGCGCTCGTACCAATCGAACTTGTCAAATAACCCAATTGGCTTATTGTGTGTTTACTATGTATGGACGCTACTGCTTAAATTTAAGGTACCGCTTACCAATGTAAAATCCGTTTCAACCATGGTACCACGATCCGCTAAGACTCATGGGCCGGGCATGGTGGTATGGGACACCGTGGTCGAGCTGTTAGCCTACGCTGGGGTGACGAGCCTCCCCGTAGTAACCAGTGAGTAACCCAAAGTCGTGAGCTGAATACGGTGGTATGGGACACTGTATTCGAGCTGTCGGCCTACCTGGCGCAGCCTGGCTGTGGTCCCCAGTCGGGTTGGTGACGAGCCTTCGAAAATAGACTGTCAGTTGTAGGGCGTTAGTGGTGTGATATCGAGTACAAAATAAGCCTACGTTGACGAGCCTCTCATAACGACTTAGAGTGTAAACTCTTGCACTTACCTATCGTATGTGATTAACTAGGATTGACGACCCTAGATGTATTATTGTTTGAGTAAATGATATAAAGGGAGGTACCTTAGCTTCCCAAACTTGCTGTATGAATATGTCTAATTAAGAACTTGCTAACACGCACATGCACCGCGTTGCATGTGTCTTTAGCGATGGAGTTGAGCATAGCGGGAGTGTTGCATGCGCGACTGTAAGATGATGTCATTGAGGGAGTGTAGGCGAGGGCATGCATCATTATAACATATCATCCATTCATTAACAAGAGTACTTAGGACATGATTGTTGTACTGCTTTATCATTACTGCTTGACTGAATTGATAACATGTTAACCTTTGCTTTATAGTTTCACTGAATTAGCTACTCATTCCCACCTGGGATGGTGTTTTAAAACACCAACCAGACTCTTTTGTAGATGCAGGTGGCGACGATGTCTACGCTGCTGATTTGGATTTCATAAACGAGGAGGAATTCTCCTATGTTCAGCTATCAGGCAGGTCTATGTAGACCATGTACTGATCGACGGGATTACAGGGACTATAAGAATTAGTTGGATAGTTACATTTTCGTATTTTGTAAATTTTGGGACAATACATGTATATATTCAGCCGGGAATCATACTCATACTTTGAGGATTGAGAAACACCTCTATACATTATATACATATCTCAGTCTTCCTCTTACTTAACTTAATTATCTCTAGAGTATGATATGCTGTTTTAGTATAATCTCATTCATGTTTAATGCTCTAATATGGACAACATTTAAACATCATTATCTATGTTGCATAAGTGATACGTTAAAACTCGGGAGTTGAGCTTCTGCTCGACCCTCGATTTTCAGGGCGTTACACTCATTATCTAAATGAGACCCATCAAATGCACCGTATTAATGTTTAACATACATCACGGTGGGGCCCACACAACTTGACCTCATGGGAAGTTCCTGTGAGGTCGACCTCAACCTCATAGTACCATTTCTATTATATATATATAATGCTCACACACAATCAGTTGGACATTGCATTTTCGTCTAACTAGCTGTGCATTCAAGGAAAACAATCTCTCTTAATTAATGAAAGTTAATGCTTCCACCACATGCTAATTTCATTTTGGCATGGAAAAGGGGTCAAGGATTGGGTGGGTCCCATCGTTATGTTAATGTAAAATCAACCCCGACCATCAAGTATGTCACCCTATATTAGATCAAGGACTCAAATTTCATCCCCATCCTTAGGTCAGGTCAACCACACGATTAGAAACATTGTACATGTAAAGGTTAACCCACTAAACTATTTCCTTTGGTGTGGCTCACATGAAACATGTATGGATCTGATTTTTGGAATCTAGGATTAGTTTTGGTGTGGCATCTAATGGATGGAATGGATTTCACAGTTTCGTCATAATGGGCCCTGTAAAAATCGAGGGTGGATGTCTCCTTCTTAAATGTTCCCATTGGTGTGGCCCATCTGAATCACAGGTTAGCCTAATTTTTTGGCTCCATGTCTATAACTGGATTATACATATAATAGTCAGAGTGGATCTCACATGCATGTAAGAGTGGGCCCATAGAAAATCAGATATGGGAGTCCGTGTGGTACCTGTTCCCAAAACACCACCGCTTGGCGTAATTTAAGATGATAATTAATCCTCATGATGCCGGTAGAGAAGTGATTTAAACTAACTTTGGAAAAGACCGTTCAGGTCAGTGCACCATGGTGTTAATTTTAAATCTACTCCGAACATCAGTAGGGTGACCCCACCTTACACCTAAGGTTCAAAAAGCAGGTCCATCCTTGTTTCAGGTGGACTACACAGCTGGAAATAGTTGATAAAGAAAAGCTCACCCTCCAAACTATTTACGTTTGTGTGGCCTACTTCAAAGATAAATGTACTTGAATTTGGGCCCTAGGCCTAAGTTTTAGGGTGGCATCTGATAATTGGAGTGGATTTGATATAATCTCTATTGTGGGCCATGTAAAAATCAAGGTTGGACGTCTCTATTCCAACTATTTTCCTTGGTGGAGGTGGACGTCCACTGAATCACAGGTGGGCTTGATTTTTTAGGTTCTGTACCCAAGTGGATCACACATACATATCAAGGTGAGCCCCATAAAAAAAATCAAGATAGTGCGTCCGCTGAAATTCTTTTTTCCAATAAAAGTCCAAGGTGGAGTACCGTTTAATGTCCAGCCAGCACGTATCATCCAACCTTTTATATAAATATGACATCCAACCCGTCTGACAGGCTGGTCCATCACAAGCATTACTTTTTGTAAAATACCATAACAACCATATATATAAGCCAGTAGGCTAAACACAATTTGGTTGATTTTAATGGTGGGGATTTCTATCTTAACTATTTATCATGGTGTAGCCCAATCGAGTGTTGAATTTACCTTATTTTTAAGCCCTTGTACAAACATGAGGTGGCCCACATGATAGACAGGATGGATCTACTCAACATGAAATCTTTCCTTCTAGGTCTGCGAAAGCAATTCCCAGTTACCCCTCGAAAGATCATGCAAACTTTATACTGATATCTAGGAAGAGGAGACGTGTGAAGGGAGAGTAAATGTAGGATGGGCTATATGCTATTATAGATTTGGACCATCCACCTAAAAATCAGATCCATGCATTAGATAGATTACACGTCAACATGCCAGGGGCAAAAAAGAATTTGATGATCTCATGATCAATCATGTCAAATACTTACGAAAAGTGTTGGTTGCTAATAAAACATTCCAACCATCTCGATTTAACATGCATGCATACTTTCACTTGTACTTCCCTTACAAGTATAGTTTTCTAGTTGTTGGTACATAATTTCTCTTTAATGAGTTTTAACCGATGAATGGCCTAGATCTTTAACATGTGCAAAACTTTACATAACCACTAGAGGCATTTTAAAATCCCTCAATGTAAGCATATGCATTATATAAAAGAGGAAATTTTTTGTATTAAATGGACAGCTAGTTGGACGAAAATGTAATGTCCAACTAGTTCTGTGCATCACACACATACACACACACACACTCTCTCTCTCTCTCTCTCTCTCTCTCTATATATATATATATATAAAGTCATTATATCTATAGGCCAACATGCATGTTTATTTTAATCTACATTGTCTGGTCACATATGCTCTTTATTCGAATCAAACTAGTTGCATATGCATAATATAAGTAATCTACATTAGTTGTGAAATTTGATTGTTAGAGAAGATAGCATGCATGGACAATATCTCATGGATCCACCCCGTAAGGCAACTCACGTTCGTGCATATCCTAGTGTCCTTAGATAATCTTGCTCCAATTGTACGCAACTGTAATTAGCCTAACAATATTCAGTTACGATGTATATCTTGTAACAGCCTTCTAAATTAGTGGTTGATTATTCTCCTCTCAAGTTATTAATAGATACCGTGCACCTCTATGAGATGCATCGGATTACATCTCAATCTAACATGGTATCAGAGAGGAAGGTCCTATATTCGAATCTCGGGAGCGGCAAATATACCTCGCTAATATATTATTCTCCCATGGGGTTTAGGAAAATCAAGTCTGGCCTAGGGACCAGGAAATCAAGCCCAGCCTATTTATGGTGTGACTGTCCCTCCACCCTTATAGAGAAGGCATACAAATAATTCTTAAGGTATCCTCGTAGCAGAGTTTTTCGGGTTGAAAGTTCCATGACAAGACAAAAGTTGGAATGGAATTTAATTAAGACTTTATTATCAGCAGTGAAACGACTGACGGACATAAGATTTTTAGTGATATTGAGAACGCTGATATGTTGATTACAAATTACGTGGTTCACCAAACACTAAATTGACTTAATACAGAATTTGATTGGACGCGAACAAAACAGAACCGTGGTATTTCTAAGTATATAATCAATCCATTTTTAAAACCTTTTTGAATCCACGTGTTGTAACCCACCTAAGTTCTTGATCCGACTGATTTTCATATCTTCACTTCATGTCCTTATGATGATGGAAAGAAGGTGGGCTCTAACGAGCTTGGGTGTTTTATATGCTGTCTAAATCAATCGAGGGGATTCCTGAGCAGGAAATGATATCAACCGGAGATTTTGATTCTCTCCTTTACCTGATGGACAAGACCTGTCGTGGTATTGGTGAACACGTACCAGAATGTAATATGAAATGCCGTACTATAGTATTTCCCATGTGGGAATTCTCTTGGATGGATATATCTCTGTGCCTGGGCTGTGTGGGGTCCATAGAGATGTCCGTGGCAAATCCACTGCGTGCATCTGTTTTGAAATACTATAATAGGATAGTATTCTAAAATTCAGGCATATCAAAAGTTCAAGTGGGCCACACCAACAAAATGATGGGAACAACAACATCTACTGTTGAAACCTTCATGGAGATGACCATGATTCTATATGCCATCAGAACCGTTCATAAAATTATTACCACTCAGATAAACTCTAGGAACAAATATCATTCTGATACAAAACGTCCGTCACTACCAGATGTTCAATCCCCACTTTTTCCGGTGGTGTGGCCCACACGAGTTTTGGATCCATCTGATTTTTAGAATCTTGTTTCATTGTGGTCTTTCAAAACAGATGGACGGAGTGGATTTGTCATGGAAATCTCTATGGCCCCACACAGCCCATAGAGATTTATGTGCCAGGGTCACACGCAAACCGCGTCCGTACATTGGTGGGCCGTGGATTGAGTGAGACCCCGGATTCACCCAAGAAGGTGCGGCCCACCTTGATGTATGTATTCTATATCTAAGCCGTCTATCTGTTTTCCTAGACCATTCCAGGGCATTATATATATATATATATATATATATATATATATATATATATATATATATATATATATATATATATATATATATATATTAAAAGCAGATCTGATTACCATTAATATGCCTGATGATTGAATGGCCTACCATTAAAAACTTCTTAGAGTGTGTTCCATAGTCTTTATTTTCAATCCAATCTGTTGATAAGGTAACATAAGCCTGGATATAGCTAAAAAAACAAATATTACCTTGATCAATAACTTTTGTGGCCTATTAATGATCAATTTTTCCTATGGTGTGGTCCACCTGATAATTGGATCTGCTTGATTTTTTTATAATACCCTAAAATGATCTTGAAAAACACGTGGATGCAGGGTACATACATCAAAGTGGCCCTCCTGGTAAGGGCTGCTCGTCTTGGGTGAGGCCATGGCCGGATTTTGAAGTGTTCCAAGCTGGGCCTAATCAAACTTTTGATTTGGAAAGGCCCGAGACCAGCCCATTGACAGCCCTATTCACTCCCCCACCAGGACTTAGAGACGGACGGTCCTGTCAGGGGATCTGTCCATTTTGATAGAACATTTTAGGGCATGAGCCAAAAATGAGTCAGATTGAAGGCTCATAGATCATTTTAGGACACGAGCCGACAAGGAGTCAGATTGAAGGCTCAAGAGGACCACACCATGGAAAGCAATGGGGATTGAATTCATAGCGTTGAAAATTTCCTGAGGCCCATTGTGATGTTTATTTGCCATATAACCTGTAAATAAGGTCACTTAGACTTGTATGAAGTAAAAACATAAATACCAACTTGATCCAAAACTTCTATAACCTAAAGAAGTTTTCAACAGTAAGTCCTCGAGCCATTGCTTCCTACTGTCCATATGAACCTTCAATTGGACCTATTTTTTGAGCTCTTGCTCTGAAATAATCTACCAAAATGAATGAACAAAGTGTATAAAACATATTCATCACGGTGGGCCCTATAGAACCCGAGTGTGTATAAAACATATACATCATGGTGGACCCCCACGGAGCCCTTGACAGGACCTTCCATCTCTGGCTAGGTCCTGGTGGGGGTAGTACCCAATCGGGCTCCATTGGCGGAGGATGTCTGTCCAAGCCCGGAGCTAGGCCTCAGCTGAGCCATATTGGGCTAAAACAAGCAGGCCTGAGCCCAGCCCATGATGATATACATGACCCCAGGTTCATTAAGTATGCCCGTGCATGATATATTATAAAGATGCCCTTGATTCAAAACAGGTCAGGTTGGGATGACAGGTGTGGGAAATAAGGATTTAACCATCAGTTTCTGGGCCCAAGATGGGCCTAACCATTTTTTGGGCTTGGGTTTAAGCTTACTATGCTAGCCCATGTTGGCCATGGGCCTAGTGTCAGCCCCACCACCACCCTAATTAATGGAATAGATAGGACTGGTTTAGGCAACGTTTGGGGTGTGTCCTACCACCAACGACCAGCCGAATGGGAAGTCAGGATCACCGTCCATGTGAAGATGGGTCTATCCTTCTAAATAATACCGACCATACATGTAATACCTCTCCATGGAGGTCTATTCATTGACCATCTATGGTAGGGCTAAGATTCTTCCAGTTGGGATAATTTTTAATTAGTGGGCCATCCAAAACTGCTTGGATCATTGAACCATGAGTTTCAAACCCTTGCATTGTATAATTCCTAATCTTTTACACATCCATGGGTCCCATAAATTTGATTACATTGGTAATCAAGACCATTGGTCTATTGATTTTCCCCTTGATGGAGAGTGTCCCAAAAATCTCTAGGATCTCTTTTGATTGAATGAGGACTGTCGTTGAAAGAGGCTTTTACTATTTAACGGATGATTCTGTCCATCACTTGGTGTAGATGAGCCTATAACACTAATCCTAAATGGCCCACACATTTAATTCTGAAAATCAACAGTCAGGATCATATTTGAAGTATGATCATACCATCATACATCATGTATTGTATTACTGAAAATATTGACGGTTAGACCATCCAAGCATGTGGGAACCATTGGATGATAAACGCTGGAGGGCAAAATGACTCATCACTTGCTCTATATTCCTTCTACGTGAGTTGTCTAGTGACCCAGTCACCAGGGATATACTTGGTGAACTGATCCTATGGGCCCACTTTAATGTATATGTTTTCTCCACGTCACTTTGCCAGCTCATTTTTGAGTATGAGCCCAAAAAATAAGAAGATTCAAAGCTCAAGTGGATCATACCACATGCCCACCGTTGAAACCTTCCTATGGTCACCATGAGGTTTATTTGCCATCCAATCTGTTCATAAGGTTATGCAACTTGGATAAAAGAAAACACAAATATCAGCTTCACCTAAAACTTTTGTGGCTTCCAAGAAGTTTTGGATGATGGACATTCAATCTCCACTGTTTCACATGGTGTGGTCTACTAATGATGCTTTTGTGACATTCACTTCCTCTATTAGAAGGATAGGAATCCAAAAGTAAGGCAGATCTAACACTTGAGGAGGTCACCATAGACATAACAGTGTGCAATAGTATTTTCGAAGGTTTGTATTCAATCTCACTCTTTCCTATGATGTAGCCTGCCTAAGTTTTGGATTTGGTTCATTCTTTTTGTCTCACGCCTTGAGATTTGGGTGCCTCTTGGGAGCCCCACAGACAAGCAAAATGAGGGGAAAATATTAAGAGTGACACGTCCGGGTGGACCTTCTCCGAAATCTTCTTCGAAGATTCTTGACTAACACCAAGGTCATGCCTGGCATGGAGGTTGGCCATGTGAAGAAACAACTCATTAAAAGAATCCAATAAAAATCAACAGTATGGTTGGAATCATGGATATCTGACCATCTTTTTTATACAAAAATAGTGTTTGATTTCTCATTTTCTTTTTTCACATCTCAATCAAAATAAGATCGTATTTCACTCCACACATTTTCATTATATTTACAATATCAACCCTCATTCTTATTTTTCTTTGCTCTACATCTCGTTTTTATTATTATATACGTCAACTCAGAGTTTTAAACTCTATGAAGTAAGGCTAGAATTACATCTACTTATTACAGTTTTCTTTATATTGCTTATCCGGAGTCATATGACTTTGTGAAGTAAGGCTATGATCCTTCTATTTTTGCATGCCCAATCCCTTGTGGGTTATGTGAAGAATTGCTAGATATATAATGCCAAAATTATGTTGAATCATAAAATAATAATAATAATAATAATAATAATAATAATAATAATAATAATAAAAAAGTAAAGATTGCACAACTTGCTGATGAAAAAAGGTGCCTCCGCCTTTCATTTCCCGTCACTGTGACCCTTAGAATTTGTGATCCCAGACCAATCGCAGGAATGACGTGAGTTGAGGAGTCTTACGATTTCGTAACCCTTAAACAATTCTATGACTTATAGCTAACAATAGATTCTATGTTTCATTTAGCTAGTAGCGACTCCAAAAATAAAAGTGTTTTTTTACATCTGAACCAATTCCGGACCCCATCTACATAATTACAAGCAGAAGCGAGGGCACTATTTGTGTAGATGCCTTCACAATTTTTTAAAGATCGGTTTAAATAATAAGCATTATTTTTTATACGATCTCCACAACTTATAAAGAAATCCAACTAATCATAGTTATGGACATATTTCTTTAAATAGTAACCATCCCCTCAACCAAGAATCATTGAGTTTTAGATTTTCAATTCTCTTCTTCTTTTTTTTCATCTCTTTTAAAGATGTTTTACTGTAAGGTCTTCAACCATGACAATTATCTTCTTATACATATTCTATTACATTTTCTCATTCTTTCAATGTACATAAATTTTTACCATTCAAGAAGTAATTTAATGTAGGTTTTGAAGATGGTTTCATCTTCTTCTCTCTTTTTTTATTTATTTATTATTTATTATTTATTATTTATAATTTTTTAAATTACAATTTTATCCATCATTTTCTTAGCTATTTCATAATCCTAAAGTTTTTTTATTAGTTAGAATCCATGAACATTAGAAAAAATGGTTTAACTATTAAATTTTTAAAAAAATTTTTTTGTAAAGTTTTAATATCTTCTTCAATTGGCTCTTCACTTGATACAAGTTTTGTTAGAGTATACGGAATTAAAAGTATGTGTAAGGCCCGTATCCTAGTCTGTACCGTTCCTTAGACTCTTGCGGTCCTCCCGGTTGAATTCCGGCAAACCACAACTTATAATCGGCATTTGCGAGCGACCTTAAGTCGCATCCTGAAGATCTGAGTCTGCTCGACTCGAAACTTGTATTCTAGCGACCGCGCCGTTGCCGCAGTTCCAACGCCACGTCTCGCGCACCGATGCGATACCCAGGTCAGGAGATATGGGCCAGCGTTTATTTTGAGAAAAATGCTGCGGAAGAGAATCTCTATCAAATGTCTAATCAATCCCATCAATTAATCAAGTACAACACCCATCCTACTCTCACCCAAAGTCAAAGCAACCCATACCTAGTCAAGTACACCCATCACTCACACCATCACTCATCCATCACACCCATCCCTCTCACTCTTACATCATCTCTCTCTCTCTCTCTCAAACCATTTCTCAAGCAACCTAAGAGAGAGCCAAAACGTCCAAGCTTCCCATGGAGAAGCTATAGTGTGGCCCACTTCCTACCACCCTATCTCCCATCTTGGTCATCTAAACTTCATCATCCTCCATCAAAATCGAAGCTTAGGAGCCAAGGAGTCCATGGAGCTAAAGAAGAAGACGATCGGTGGGTGTTCATAGCTCTAGATTTTTTATTTTGATTTAGAGTCATACGATTTTGGGACTCATTTTCATGTATGTAATTGTAAGCAAGAGGGGCCCATAGTGGCGGGGTCCCTCCATCTCACCGCTCCCCCTCTCTCTTTTTCTTTCTCTCCTTTTCTTTTAATGATACATGTATGTGGCCCACTCGATGTGATCAAATCTGGACTGTCCAGATTTTTTTTGAATGTCCAGCAAATGGAGCCCACTTGCTACCTGTTTTTGGGCCGACTCGGATGAGGGAAAACACAAATATCAGCTTGATCACGTTGATTGTGGGGTGGCCCACTCACATGGACCCCACCTTGATGTATGTACACTATATCCTCACCGTCCATTTGGAGAGATCATGGGCCAAATGGCCAGGTGCACCATCCAACCTGCTGTCCAGCAGTAGGCCTGGACATAAGGAAAACAAAAATATCAGGTGGTCCGTGTGGACCCCACCACCATGATGCATTTCTTTTACATTTAGCCGTCCATCTGTTGAGGGGCCACCCCACACGTGTGACACATGTGGGTATGTGGGACCCACCTGGAGGTGTGATTTATTTACACCGTCCATTGATTAGGACGATGCTGTGAGGCTCAGATATCAGGCCCGATGTGATGTTTATATGGCTCATGTGGTGAGGCCCATTGTGATGCATTTGGGGCCCATAGATGTAGCCCATTGTAATGTATATGAGGGCCTTATATTGAGGCCCAATGTGATGTATATATGGCCCATACAATGAGGCCCATTATGATGTATGAGAGGCCCTTGTGTGAGGCGCATTATGTTATATGTGAGGCCTTGTGTGAGGCCATGGGCCCCATTATATGTTAGGCTCTATGTGGGCCACTCTTTGGGAGTAATGTTAGTTAAATGTCCACGTTGATGGGAAATGATGGTTAAATGTCCACATTGTGACCTTCCCTTAGGCCTTGTTAGGCCCATTCTCATCGATGTTGATTATCGGTACCGATTATCGAGGCCGATGCTGATCATCGATGCCGATTATCGAGACCAATTGTCGATGTTGATTATCGGTGCCGGTTATCGATACCGATTATGGGTATGTGACAGCATAGCATCATGATACATGCCCATATGCATCATCTGCATGTGTGTTATGAGATGTGATTAACCATTGCATATGCCATGGGGCAGGTTGTTTATGGGACTCCTTGATAGGCGGAGTCATCTCACATGAGCGCACGGTATGCATAGGATTGATGTATGACTGGATTGTATGACTCATGCATCACGCGTTTTGTGATATGACCACCATACACCCTAGCGACATCAAGATCGTAGCCTCCACAGGCATGTCGTAGATGGCCAGATGAGACACCAAAAATGTTTGGTTTTAGCATACGGGCACCATAAATGTCCCTGAATAAAAATTTCTAAACCTCTGTGGTCAGGAGATGCTCCAACGTCTAGATCGAGTGGATATACATGAGCGCACGAGGGCCGTATACCAATAGGCCCCGTCTCCCACTATGTCGTGATCGGTTGGAAAGGGGTGCGACCTTACCCGCTTGAGTGAGGGGGCAATATCTAGGTTGAGTTTGACCAGCTTGAGGAATGAGTCCGCTATCGACAAGCCGGACCCGATATTGGCAGGTGGATAGTGAGGTCTCTTTCACTTACCCAGTTGTGCACTTGAATATGAGCGACAAGCTGGCGTAGAGTGTAATAGACCCTGGTGATGATCCCAGAGATGTACGGTACTGATATGTGGACTTATTGAGCAGGAGTTGCATACTCAGTATTTTACTCATTCATTCATTCATCATTCACTCGGGTTGGTGGTGCCAACTAATTGTTATGTGTACCTTCGCAATGACCATGATTTCAGTTGGGGTGCATAACTAACCTGAAATTAGGAGTTTACGACATTGAGCCTGACTATACAAATTTAGGTATGAGACTAGTTTGGATAGAAGTCCCTTGTGATGAACCCCATGGCCTACGATACTACGTATTATCATCCCAACTTCACACTCCAGCTTGGTCACTCCATTCACACCGCATATTACATCTACGGCATATGACATTTTAGGTTGCTATGTTTCTCCATTTATATGGCCTAGATGATCCTGACGGTATTTGTGGACTCATCAGGATTTGTATATTGCATTGCATTCTTTACTATGTCTCCGCATTGCATAGCTGATCTACATTGCTTCCTCAGTATGTGATATTGGTTTATTACATTTTGCATTACATAACTTGGATAAGGCTGATAATATTTATAGACTTACCAGCATGTTTCCGCATTACTCCAATATTGTACAATTTATGGATTGCCAGTATTTCCGCTTACTCTGATATCTATATGCTTGGCACGTGCATCGCACACACTTTCGCCACCCTCTAAGCTTTTTATAAGCTTATGCACGATAGATGCGTGTAGGTGGCGTTAGATCGCAACAATGTGGAGCGTGGAGCATGCAGCTGTCTTCTGGAGCTTTGATTATATATATATATATATATATATATATATATATATATATATATATTCCTTTCAGCACTGTATTCAACTGTTTATATTAGTGGATATGTGATGATGTTGTTGCCTTTATGATTTACGTAAACTTGTAGTTATTCTTCTTATGAGATAAATGTACGTTGAAAAATCCTCCTTGTAGGATCCCAGGATCGAAATCTAGCGTATGGGTGCCGGGAGCCGAGAATGGGGTACTATGGAGGCTGTCGGCACCGGATTCGGCGATAGAAAATTTTGTGAGCCCGGTTTCCGAGTTTGGGGCGTGACAGTATGCGTGAAAGTCTACAATGTTTTCATCCTCTATAATGCACTGTATATTCGTATATATATCTTTTAAGATTTGGTAGTATCTTTGATTGTCGGCCTTTTTTAAAGATTTGCGAATATATTTGTTTAAGTTTATCAATTGTAAAAAATTGTTTATAAATAAGAGCTAGTAGAGGGATAAATATATGTAAAAAAGAATTCTTTCGTCTATTTTCTTTTCTTCCTCTCTATAATAATAGTCTTTTGAGTTTAATATGATATCAGAGTTATGATGCCTTAATTACTTCACTCATACTTATTCAAATCTCTTATTTTTGTTCTTCCTCATTATTCCTTTGCTACAACCCTGTTATCAAACTATAAAGGGCTCTCCCCTCATCATAGATCTAATGGCCTCTTTAGATCCACCTAAAAAGAAAACGAGCCCTATTATATGTTTATAACAACCGAAAGTATTATCGGAATGTCATCCAGCCACCTGAAGTAATGCCAAAATGTCATTCAGTTACGAAAAATGTTGTTGAATCATCATTCAACTATTGGAAGTTTTGTTACAACATCATCTAACTATTGAAATTATTGGTGGAATGTTCTCAAGCCATTAGAATTGGTTTTAGTTAAAATCTCAGCCATCACAATTATCAGAAGCACAATCAACACTTTCCTTTCTCTAAAATTATTGACAAGCTTGGCATCAATATTTATAGTAGTGACAGTGTGTTACGTAACGTTTAACCTTCCATAGTATGTAGCGTAAGCTACACGATATTTCTATTTTTTAAAGATAATTCATTTTTTTTAGTGTAAACATATTCAAACAAGTGATTAATTATCATTTATCAAAAGTTAATTCATATATATAAACCAAATCAAATAATTATCACATCGACAACTTTATAAGTAACCCACTTTAATTAATAATGTCTAATTGAAAGTTGAAACTACAAGTCGCGAGTATGAAAAGAAATAAAAATCCCACATGTAAGAGTATTGAGTACAACACAAATGTCACATTTATCAAAATCTCAAAATCTCAATTAATAGTCTATAGGCTCTAATATCTAAAGGTTATTTTCATCAACTAATAAATAATCATCATCACCATCCTCATTCACTTTGTTACAGGGTGTACGCCTTTCATTATCTACATCTACACCATCCATGCCATGGACAATCAATTTTATATCTTGTTCCTCTCTTATAGGAGTAAGAAATTGTATCATAAGACCACCTACACATTAAAGAAAGAGATTTATTAGTCTTTTACTTTCTTTGTGAAAAATATTCATGTAACTTAGTCTATAAGTAGAAGCACCTATTTAAATCAATTATCTTTCTTTTGTTTGAAGAATGTAGGATGCAAACTCTTCAAGAATTATTAGATGTTGATGGTGCATTACTACTAGTTGGATCATCATACCATGAAATAATTGCAATGACACTAAAGTCAACGATCATATTTTCATCTTCAAGCCACGATGAATCAATTGAGAGAAAATAGTCTTCTTTATCAGTAATCTATTCATTATCTACAATAATGTGGTCCAACATTATAGGATATATAGGCTTCTCTTCATACTTCTTTCTCTCAGTTTCATATTATACATCACCCATGTTGGAGAGTATAACTTTTGTTACTCTAACCAATTTCTTTTTTTTATGTGAATCTAACCATATGATAATATTTGTCAGTCAATTGTCAAACACTTGCTAATCTACTAAATAAAAATTAATTAATTTAGAATATTGAATGGTACAGAAGTCACTTACTCAAAAGTACTCCAATTTCTCTCACAGCTAAAAGCACCGCATGTGAGACTTAAAACTCATATTGCAAGCTTCGTAAGCTATAGAGTTCTATCTCCAAAGTGTGCCCACTAATCATATACACAAATTACTAAGAAATTATTGAAAAGCTTTCACCAATCATAGAAATACAACTTACATAAAAATAAAAATATCAAAATATTACCTGAAAAATGCTTTGTGATAGTTTGAGTGCCGGGCAAGAATCAAAATCTCCTCTTCTATTGTCACATCCATCCAACTAAATATCAGCATCAACATGCTCATCACGTGGATCATCCTATCCATGCACTCCAACAATCATTTGTTTAATCTAAAGATGTGTATAGAACTTATTTGATTATCGTATCTGATGATTCAAATAGTACTCAATTGGATGTAAAAGCTGAGAAGTCGATTTCTTATTTATTTTGTTCCAAATTGGAATATATCATTTTTTACATTATTGCAATTAAATGCAATCTTTTCATTTGTTGAGTCCATCAATTCATAAATAAACCTTATTGATGGCCTCTCTTTTGAATCCATTTCTCTCAAAATGCTTACCAAAGGTATTGTGATCTTAACACATGAGGCAACATATAGCCAAATCTTTTTATCAAACATTATAATGGTCTGTACCTTTATTTCTTTTGATCTTTTAGCCTTGGAACTTAACATAACGCTATTGTTCTAATGCGAACATAACTTGAAGACTATTCTTTTGCTTGTAAATACTTCGAATGGTGAGGAATGCTACTGTAAACCATGTCACTGTCGACCATAGAAACACATTGTCATTCGTGAAGCTTCTCATTATGCTCAATATAATTTCATACCCATAATAAATTTGGTCACTGTCCTTGCCTTTTCAAGTGTATTATAAAATATTTTAATTTTTTCAATATATCTAACATTAGATATATGTAGTGTACAACACATGAAGTCTAATATATCATTTTCCTCTTATTCATTAGCTTCTTTCCAATACTCACATAGCTTGAATGATTATCCATAATAAATTGGACCACATTTTCTTCATCATTTTCTTCCCTAATTTTATCAAGATATTTAAATAGCAAATTTTCATCTTTTATTGAATCCAAAGCATCAATAGACTTATAAAACATTATTTTGGCTGGAGAATTAATAAAAATAATAATAATGATGTTTCTATCATTTTCATCCATCAAACCATCAGACATAATTGAACATCCATGAGTTTTTCAAAAATTTATGTATGCTCTCATTAACTTAGAATATTAGCAATTTTCTCATTTAATATCAATGTCCTCATCTCATGTATGGATGGTGGCTCAACCTTAGTCTAAACTTTCTAATAACCTCACATAATTCTAAAAAGTATAGGGCATTACACAAGTTTGAACGGCAAAGCATTCTTCAACAATTTTTTTATTATTTTTTTAAAACTTCAAATCTTCCTTCATACTTCTTTTCTCTTCTTTCTTCCACCTTGAATTCAATGTGGACTAACATTGTTCATTGCTAATAAACTGGTCCATAAGACCCCTTGCTCT
This sequence comes from Magnolia sinica, assembly GCF_029962835.1. Taxonomy (NCBI): domain Eukaryota; kingdom Viridiplantae; phylum Streptophyta; class Magnoliopsida; order Magnoliales; family Magnoliaceae; genus Magnolia; species Magnolia sinica. The sequence goes on from NC_080581.1 coordinate 19,547,824, forward strand.
TGTCATTAGTTGGTTACTAGAAGACCTACTATCAAGTTAGCAAAATGCCAATCGTTAATTGCGCTAATGTTTATGTATCGCAATAACTCAAGACCTATACCCTAATGACCGTATCGATGTTGCGATTTCAACACTGCACGGCACCCGGATTGAAAGATATAAACCTAATGAGACCAAATTTCATATTACTACAACTAAATCAAGCATAAAAATCAAGCATTCTACCATAAAACAAAAAATTCATATTTAACTAACTTGGTTCCAATCAAAATTATCATCCCACAATGCTCAATCAAAATAAAATTAGGAAAGAAATGTCCCAATGAGATGCGGGAATCTTGTTCTAACATAGGATCATTTTAACATTTAAATAAATTCGTGATCTTGAATTTCGAAATCAATTTGTGGATTAAGAAACCAAAATAGGAAAATTATAGTTATGATTTGGGGAGAAACTAATGTTAGGGTTTAGAGAAAAAGAAAAGAGGGATTATGTCTAGGGTTTTATAGAGAGAATAAAGAGGGAAAATGAAGAAAATAGGGCAGGGGTTGTCCACGTGGAAAACGCTACATGCCCACACATCTCAATACATTGCACGAATCTTGAGGGGCATATTTTTGTGGACCCCACCCCACATTTTTGCAAAAAGGCTACCATATATCCTTTTCCCAACTACTAAGTCTCATCATTGCCTACCCCTACTACCCTCTCCCAAAGTCAATAAAATCTCTCCTATCACCTCCTTTTTCAATCCCCAATGAGCCCAAAATGAGGGTGGATGGTGCCCCTGAACCTCATTAATGAGTTCAATAAGTTTTGTGAAACTCAAGGAATCATACATTAATTCTCTATACCTTATACCCTATAATAAAATAGAGTGGCCGAAAGAAAGAACAAGTCATTGACGGAAATAGTGAATTGCATGCTCATTAGTTCAGGGTTACCTTTGAACCCTTGAGAGAAGCTCTATTTTCTACATGTCACATACAAAATAAAATTTCATTAAAAAAACCATCACAACAGCATATGAGATATGAAAAGGCGAAAAGCCTAATCCTAATTACTTGAGAGTTTGGGGATGTTAAGCTAAAATCAAATTACTTGATAAAGATAGACCATAGTTAGGAATTCGTGCAAGCACATGTGCCATATAATGTTCTATGAATAACAAAGCTTACAAGTTTGACTTAGAATCTTATGCTCCTCATGTAATTATCGAGTCGAGACACGCAGACTTCTTAAAAAGTTTTTTGTTTTTTCATATAAAGAGAATGATATAATCAAAGAAGTTGGAGAGCTTAGTGAGATTAAAAAAAGAATCAGAAAATTTAGAAGTTTTGAAATCTTACGAGAAGTAAGCGTATACAAAAGCAAAATGACTTTGGTCTCGACTTTCTATTATATATGATTGAAAGTGTTCCCTCTACTTATTCTAAGACTGAATTCTAATGATGGTTACTTTATAAAAGGAAACAATTGAGGATGAAATGCTCTCTGTAACATCTAGTAATACTTAAATTTTAGTGGACCTACATCTTAGATTAAAATGTGTTGGCTGCAAGTAGATCATTAAAAAGAAATTAAGATCATATGGAATAGTCAATAAATATAAAACTAAATTGGTGGCTAAAATGTTTAAATAACAATAAGGCATAGCTTTTTTATACATATATCCTTATGGAGAGAGTAGATATAATCACACTTTTATTACCATAATATATATCTATAACTTTCTTATTCACCAAATATATGTAAAAATTACATTCTTAAATAGTGATTTAGATAAAGAAATATATATGGAACTAATGGGGTTTTTCCTCCCCAGGTTAGAAGAGCAGACAGAGCTGCTTGACCGGTCGAGTAGCACTCGACTCAAAGTACAGCGAGTTTTTGTTTGAAAATTTCGAGGTGCTCGACCAGTCGACGGAGGTGCTCGATCGGTCAAGTGGGCCGCTCGAGCGGTCGAGGGCCCTGCTCGACTAGTCGAGGTTACGCAGATTTGAGTTCGAATTTTGTGCGGACTACGTAAATTTGAGGGGGTTTTCACAGAGGAGCGGAAAGGAGTTTCCTAAACTATAAATATGGGTCATTAGGGTTGTTCTAGGGGATGCAAGAGAGTTTTCGAAAGCTTTACAAGGGTTTGCTAAAGGATTTAGGGCTATCAAAAGTGAGAGAGAGAGAGAAAAAGAGAGAAGAAGCTTGTGAAAGGGAGGTTTTGCTCATAAAGGTGATCTATTGTGCACTCGACATCTTAGTGCTTCTACGTCCTCGTGATTAGTGAGATCTCTCCGTTTTTCTTTATTCTCTTATTGTTTATCCACTTTTACGTGAGTGAAGAAGGTTTGATCCAACCGGTGTGTGCTTGTGATCGGTTGTAACGTTCTACTTTATAGTGGATTGTTGATCTTGATGAGGTCCCGTGGTTTTTTACCTCTTTGAGGGTTTTCTATATAAAAATCTCTTATGTCGTGTGGTTTATACTTTGATTTATTTCATTGCTTTATTATCACATAATTCTGGTGTTTTGGGAGGCTAGATCTTAAGGTTTTGTGTAATAGCTCCCAACAAAGTGGTATCGGAGCGTCCAGGTTTATTGAATGGAGTGGGATCGGTTCTAAATAATGGAAGGTGGCTCATTAAAGATGATCGGTCTCAATAGTTCTAACTGGACTATATGGAAGGCTAAGATGGAGGACTTGTTTTATTGCAAGGACTTATATGCTCTAATCTTAGGCATATCAGCAAAAACAAAGGATATGATAGATGATGATTGAAAGAAATTATACCGGAAGGTGGTGAGGTTTCTTAGACAATAGTTGGATGATTCCGTATTCCACCATGTGTCTACGGAGGCCTCAGCCGCTAGCCTATGGCTGAAACTACAAGGGCTGTATAAGAGGAAGACAACCGGCAATAAGATTTTTCTAATAAGATGACTTGTGAATCTCAAGTTCAAAGATGGTGGTTCTATGGCTGAGCACATGAATGAGGTCAGCAATATATTAAACCAGCTCTCCGCTATGAAGATAGTCCTAGATGATGAATTACAGGCTTCACTATTGCTTAGCTCATTGTTTGATAATTGGGAGACATTGGTGGTGTCTCTAAGTAACTCCGTGCCAGACGGAAAGGTGTCCATGAAGCATGTAACTAGTTGTCTCTTCAATGAGGAGATAAGGGAAAAGTCTTAGGGGTCTACTAAGCAAGAAGCCCTTGTAACACAAGAACGAGGGAGAGGAAAGAACAGAAAGGGCGGGAAGGCTTAAGATAAATCAAGAGGCAAGTCGAGCTTAAGAAAGGATATTGAATATTAGAATTGTGGCAAGAGGGACCACTACAAGCATGAATGTCGTAATAAGAAGAACGACAAGAAATGAGAAGGAAGATGAATCAGACTCTGCTGTGGTCACTTCAGATGACGACGTGGTAGTTATTCTTTCAGTAGATCATGATGTTTGCCTCACGGTTGCCTCACGGCTATGAGTCAGGACACCGACTAGGTGATGGATTCGGGAGCCTCATTTCACGCGACTCTACGCAAGGACTTCTTCACAAGATACAAGTCAGGTGACTTTAGTACCGTGAAGATGAAAAATTCTGGCATATCGAAGATCATAGGGGTCGGTGATATTTGTGTGAAGACCGATGTGGGCTACACATTGGTTCTCAAGGATGTGAGGCATATCCCAGACCTTCACCTCAACTTGATGTCGACGGGAAGGTTGGATGATGATGGCTATGAAAGCCAATTTGTTGGTGGGTGCTGGAAGCTCATCAAGGGTTTGTTGATTGCAGCCAGAGGGAAGAAGTGTTGCACCCTATACAAGACAAGTATCAGTATATGCAAGGGTGGGTTGAACGCAGTGGAAGATTCAGCTATTGACATGTGGCACAGGCGTCTAGGCCACATGAGTGAAAAAGGGCTTCAGCTACTAGCAAGAAGCGGCTCCTTCCAGACGTGACAGGTATACCTCTCAAAACCTGTATTGGTTGTTTATCAGGGAAACAACATAGAGTTTCATTCGTTGAATCTGCTTCTTATGTGAATAAAGTGCATGCATTAGATTTGATTTAATTTGATGTTTGTGGTCCTATAAGGACAAAAACCTTGGGCGGGGCATTGCATTTTGTCACTTTTATAGATGATGCATCTAGGAGGGTTTGGGTTTATGCTTTAAAATCCAAGGATGAGGTCTTTGGTGTGTTTAAATTGTTTCATGCTATGGTCGAGAGAGAGACAGGTAGATCATTGAAGTGCATCCACACTAACAATGGTGGTGAATACATCGGTGACTTTCATGAGTATTGTAAGTCCCTGGGTATACCGCATGAACAAACAGTTCCCAAGACCCCCATCATAAGGTGTGGTTGAGCGAATGAATCGCACCATTGTAGAGAGAATTAGATGCATGTTATCCGAAGCAAAGTTACCCAAGACATTCTGGGGAGAAGCAATGCACACTGCAGTGTATTTGATAAACAGGTCTTCATCAGCCCCGTAGAATGGAGAAGTACCTAAGAAGGTGTGGACTGGATATGATCCATCATTCAATCATCTTAGGATGTTTGGATACAGGGCATCCATTCACGTACCAAAGGACGAGAGGTCCAAGCTCGATATAAAGATCAGGCAGTGTATGTTCTTTGGGTATGGTGATGAAAAGTTCGGTTACAAATTGTGGGATTCAACCAAGAAGAAGCTCACCAGGAGTAGAGATGTGGTATTCTTTGAAGATCAATGTATAGAAGACATTTGTAAGCTAGAGAAGAACCAGCCTAGTTCAGGTGAGCTAGAGGACATGGATTCGGTTATTCCTCCTGTGGTGCCTGATGATGGGGGAGTACAGTACGGTGTAGAGGATGAGAAAGTTCCTACAGAAGATGGACCGGGGGAGCAGCCCTCACTTGATCCACCTATTGAGCCACAGGTAAGGAGGTCATCCAGGGACAGACAGTTGTCCAAGAGGTACTCGCCACATGAGTATATTATATTCACTGATGGGGAAGAGTCAAAAGATTATTCTGAGGCCTTAGCTGACGAGCATAGGGAGGAGTGATTAAAGTTATGCAAGAAGAGATGAAATCCTTGCATAAGAACCACACCTATGATATGGTGAAACTACCTAAGGGCAAGAAATCTCTGAGCAACAAGTGGGTGTTCAGAAAGAAGATTGAGCAGAAGAATTCACAAACGAGTTTAGTCAGAGGAAAGGCATAGACTTTAAGAAGATATTCTTACTAGTGGTAAAGATGACATCCATACAGGTGTTGCTTGGGTTGGCGGCTAGCATGGATTTAGATATAGAGTAGTTAGATGTTAAAACTATATATCTCCATGCTGACCTGGAAGAAGAGATCTACATACATCAACCAGCGGGGTTCAAAGTCAAAGGTAAAGAGCATATGGTGTGTAAGCTGAAGAAGATCTTGTAGGGGCTGAAAAAAGCTCTAAGGTAATGGTACAAGAAGTTTGACTCATTCATGTTAAAGCATGGGTATGACACAACGGAGTCGGACCACTATGTGTTCACGCACAAGTTCTCAGATAGTGATTTCTTAGTTCTGCTGTTATACGTTGATGACATGCTTATCATGGAAAAAACATCAAGAATATTGACAGGCTGAAACAGGAGTTGGGCAAGTCATTCGCGATGAAAGACTTGGGCCCAGCTAAGAAGATCCTAAGAATGGAGACAACTTGTGACAGAAATAGCAGGAAGCTTTAGCTGTCACAAGAGCGGTATATTGAGAAAGTCCTAGAGCGGTTCAATATGAATGCAGCGAAGCTGATCAGTACTCCACTGGATGGTTACTTCAGATTGAGCGACAAGCAGCGCCCTAAGACAAAGGCAGAGGTGGATGAGATGAGGAAGATACGCTACGCGTCAGGGGTAAGAAGTTTGATGTATGCTATGATGTGTATGCGTCCAAACATAGCATATACTATTAGTGTTGTTAGCCGGTATCTTGTCAATCCTGTCAAAAAGCATTGGGCAGCGGTGAAATGGATACTGTGGTATCTAAGAGGCTCATATAGGTTGAGCCTATGTTATGGTGATAGAAAACCTATGTTAGAGGGTTATACAGATGCAGATATGGCAGGTGACATAGACTCAAAGAAGTATATATTGGGGTTCATGTTCACGTTTTTAGGGGGAGCGGTCTCTTGGCAGAGCAAGCTACAAAAGGTCGTAGCATTATCGACGACAGAGGCTGAGTATATTATAGTCACAAAGGCATGTAAATAGATGCTTTGGATGAAGAGGTTCCTACAGGAACTTAGCCTGAAGCAGGAGCAACACATGGTCCATTGCGATAGTTAAAGTGTTATATACTTGAGCAAGAATCAAAGTTAGCACTCCAATTTGAATCACATAAAGATTCGGTATCACTGGATGAGGGATACTTTGGAACAGAAGGTGTTACAGCTTGAGAAGGTCCACATGGACAACAATGGGTCAGACATGATGACTGAGGCATTGATCAAGGGCAAGTTTGAGGTTTGTAGAAACCAGGCTGGCTTGAAGAATGTGAATTTCTCCTGAGTCAGAAAGGGGGAGATTTGATAGGTTTTTCCTCCCAAGGTTAGAAAAGCAGACAGAGCTACTTGACTGGTCGAGGAGTCTGCTCGAACGGTCGAGGAGTGTGCTCGACCGGTCGAGTGGCACTCGACTTAAAGTACCACGAGTTTTGGTTTGAAAATTCTGAGGTGCTCAACTAGTCGAGGGAGGTGCTCGACCGGTCGAGGACCCTGCTCGACTAGTCGAGGCAGATTCGAGTCCAGATTTTGTGCGGACTGCATAAATTTGAGGCGGTTTTCATAGAGGTGCGAAAAGGAGTTTCCTAAACTATAAATATGGGTCCCTAGGGCTATTTTAGGGGATGCAAGAGAGTTTCTAAAGCTTTACAAGGGTTTTCTAAAGGGTTTAGAGCTATCAAAGTATGAAAGAGAAAGAGAAAGAGAGAGAGAGAGAGAGAGAGAGAAAGTTTGTGGAAGGGAGGTTCTGCTCGTAAAAGTGATCTACTGTGCACTCGACATCTCAACGCTTCTACGTCATCGCGATCGGTGAGATCTCTTTGTTTTTCTTTATTCTCTTATTGTTTATCCACTCCTGCATAAGCGAAGAAGGTTTGATTCAAGCAGTGTATGCTTGTGATCGGTTGTAACATTTTACTTCATAGTGGATTGTTGATCTGGACGAGGTCCTGTGGTTTTTTACCTCTTTGAGGGTTTTTCACATAAAAATCTCTTTTGTCGTGTGGTTTATGCTTTAATTTATTTAATTGCTTTATTATCCCATAATGCTGGTGTTTTAGGAGACTAGATCCTAAGGTTTTGTGCAATGGCTCCCAACAAGAACAATGTAAGAGATTTGTGCTAAAGGGTAAGAGAAAAATGTATGTAGTTAACCAAATCATTGCATGGTCTAAAATAGTCACTTAAACAGTGGCATAAGAAATTCAATCAAGTTATAATTTCTCATGAATACAAGATTAACGATGGAAACGTATCCACGCCAACTTCAAAAAGAACTCTGGTATTATTATCTACTTATATGTTGATGATATGTTAGTCTTTAAAATTGATCTGGAGAGTATCAATGATGCTAAAATGTTCATTTCCATTAACTTTGATATAAAAGACATAGGAGAAGCTGATATAATTTTAAAAATTAAAATCATAAGAAAAGATAGTGAAATTGTGTTAACATAATTTTAGTACATTGAGAAAATTCTTAAACGGTTCTATTAATACAATTGTGCACTAGCTCCCACTCACTATGATTCTAAAGTGAAGTTTGTAGGAAATACAGGAAGAAGTTTATATCAACTATAAGTATTCAAGGGTCATCGGTCGCTTGATGTATGAGATGTATTGTACAAGGACTAATATAACTTTTATAGTAGAAAATTTGAGTAGATGTGTATAAGAGAAATGCTCATGTCCATCCAGTGGAATGGTAAGTTTCGATATATCTAATAAATATATATATATATATATATATATATATATATATATATATATATATATATATATATATATATATATATAAATATAAATTATGGTATTCATTATGAGAAATATCCAACTGTAATTGAATGTTACAGTGATATCACTTGAAATTCATATTTTGATTATTTAAAATCTACAACTGGTTGAATCTTTAACTTTGGAGGTTGACCAATTTCTTGAAAGTCCAAGAAACAAAACCTATATTATACAATCGACAATGGAATCAGAATTCATCGCCTTGGCATCACTAAGAGAAGTGGCAAATTAGCTTCAAAGCATATTAGTAGACTTGTGTATATGGAGTAAGCTAATGTCTGTTATTCCCATGTGTTATGACAATAATGTTGCTTTTATGTAAAACATATTATAAGTCATATAATGAAAAGTCGAAACAACTATGACCTGAATATAGTTATGCAAGGAAGATTATTAAGAGTGGAAAAATCTCAATTTAATATGTGAGGTTGAATGAGAACTTGGTTGACACATTGACGAAGGCCTTGATAGAGATCTAATTTCTAATAGATTGAAGGACATAAGACTAAAGCCCATACTTCATTAATTACTTATACTGGAAACTTAACTATATATATATATATATATATAGATATATATATATATATATATATATATATATATATATATATATATATAAGGTTCTATGCGGTCGAGCTATGTGGGCCCCACCATGATGTATGTCGAACATCAACACCGTGCATTTGATGGGTCCCCTTTAAATTATGGGATATCCCAAAAATCAGCCATATACGGAACTCAGGTGGGCCATACCATCTAAAATCATGTGAAGACATGCCTAAAACATATAAAAGCAGTTGGTGGGGCCCACCTGAAATTTGCATGCGTCTGAAACTTGGTTTGATCCCTCATCTAAGTGGGATACATAATGGATGGGCTGAATTTGTGAACCACATCTTGTTGGGCCCAATAAATGAATTATGAATGTTTTATTGGAAGGGTAACCCCTCCTAACTTCTGTATGTGGTATGGCCCACGAAAGTCACGGATTGACTTGAATTTTAAGCCCAAGGCCCACCGTGGAATGGTGCATCTGATTGATAAGGTAGATGTTCAACACGCATCACGGTGAGGCCCACACAGCTCAACCTCAAGGGAAGTTCGAATGAGCTCAACCACATAGAACCTATATATATATATATATATATATATAGGTTCTATGCGGTTGAGCTCATTTGAACTTCCCTTGAGGTTGAGCTGTGGTAATGCTCACACACAACTAATTGGATGTCTAACTAGCTACCTAATTTCAAGGCTACTTGATGTAATTAAATGTTGCCTAGATAACAGATATTTCAAAGGAAAGATGAGTTTTCCACTTCAATAGGCCCCACTATGTGGTGTTAATGTTTAATCCACCCCAATCATCAAGTGTGGGACCACATTTTATTCCTAGGGTCCAAAAATTAGCCTAGGCCGTGGTTCAGGTAGACTACAAGATTGGACATCGTGTACATAAAAATCACACCCTTAAAATTGTTTCTCATGGTGTGGCCCACTTGAATCACGTATGGACTACATTTTGGGCCTCATGCATAGCTTCTTTTTTTTTTTGTAATTTAATGGTTAAAGTGGATTTTACATGTTCATCACGGTGGGCCCGATAGAAATCAACAGTGGATGTCTCTATTTCGACAATTTTCACTGGTATGGCCCACTTGAATAACGGAGCAACTTGACTTTTCCATTGGACCCAGCATAGGGTTTCACATCTAATGGTCGGAGTGGATCTCATGTGTACATTACGATAGGCCTCGTGAAAAATAAAAGGAGTCTTCCTTCTCACTGTGCTTAGAATCCCATAAATTTTGGGGACTTTGATTGTTGAACATGTTTCGTGGCCAAAAAGTATCGTGGATGCAAGGGAGTCCTGTGTTAACATGGCTAAGTGTTGTGACTGTCACGCCCCAAACTCAGAAACCGGGCTCACAAAATTCCCGATCGCCTAATCCGGCGCCGACAGCCTCCGTAGAACCCCGTTCTCGGATCCCGATACCCATTCACCAGGTTCCGATCCTGGGATACTACAAGGAGGGTTTCAAATCATCAGTCTGATTTATAATGAGCATAACAAAAGCATAACCCACAGACAATAACCACAAGAACACCACCACAAAATCCACTATGAACAAAAACTTTTTAGTACAATGCGACAGAAAGGAAAAATACAATGCAATAAAAGAAACGAAACTCCAGAAGCTCGGTTGCAAGCTCCAACTACAGTGAGACTAGGGCTGCGACTGCGTCCTGGTGTCACCTGCACGTATCAATCGTGCATAAGCTTATGGAAAGCTTAGAGGGTGGTGTAAGTGTGTGCGCAATATAAACGTGCTCAAAATGCAAGGTCAGAGAGATGCGGAATCATGGTGATGAGTACATGAATGCAATTAGCTGTACGAAGGCTATGCGGTGCAAGATATGAATGTTATCGGCCATAATACAGCCATGTGATGCGAGATGCAACTCAAGCATGTCAATCCTCATCATGTATCGGTACAGTTCTCATTCTAGATAATCACCGGGGTTTAGTACACTCCAAGTGGCACTGCAGCTCTCCTAGCCGCATAGTCCAAGTGAGAGTAAGAAACTTCACTATCCGCCTAGCCAATAGTCTGCCAATACCTATCCGGCACGTCGATAGCGGACCCATTCGCGAGCTGGTCAAACTCAGCCTAGTATTGCCCCCTACCCTCGGGCGAGTAAGGCCACACTCCTTTTCAACCGACCACGACACAGTGGGAGACGCGGCCTCCTGGTATTCGGCCCTCATGCGCTCGTATATCCACTCGGTCTCGACGTTGGAGTCATCCTCTGGTACCATCGGGTTTAGGGATTTTCACCCAGAGATATCTATGGCGCCCGTATGCTAAAACTAAATATTTTCAGTATCCAATCCTGTCATCCACGATGTGTCTATGGAGGCTATGGCCCTGATGTCGCTAGGGCATACAGTAACTACAATCATACAAATGCAAGTGCATGAGTCACACTATCAGTCATGCAACAGTCCTGTATATACCATGCACTTATATGAGGCAACTCCGCCTATCAGGGAGCCCATAAACAGTCTATCCAAAGGTATATGCTATGATCGGTCACCCTCACATCAGGCATACATATGGTGCGAATGATCATGAATCATGGATCTAAACTAAACATGTATAAAGAGATGGGCTCTAGGTATAATGGAGATGGCCCTAGACGGCCCACTTGCCATAATTATGGGCCTATCAGTGAGCCTTAGGGAGAGTTATAATGCGGACATTTAACCAACATTATCCGTTCAATGTGGACATCAAACCAACATTGCTCCCAAGGCACTGTCGCTATAAGGGTCAACACATAAATCATGAAATGGGCCTCATGTACATCCCATTGGGCCTCTAATACATCAAATGGGCCTCATGCATGGGTCTCGTATACATATATCAAGGTAGGCCTCAATGACGGGCCACAAATGCATCCACATGGGCCTAGTCACATGGGCCTGCATACATCACAATGGGCCTCATAAAATGGGCCTTAAATTATCTTCAAAATGGATAGATAGTTGGATGAAACACATGCATCATGATGGAGCCCACTCTAATGGAGGGTATGGTTTACAACACATACATCAGTGGGTCCCATGAGGGACTTATCATAATGTTTATTTCCCATCCAACCCATTGTTAAGGTCATTCAGACCGGGGCCCACAGTAATGTTTATTTTCCAAGCAACCTAGGGCCCAACATAATGTTTATTTTCCAACCAACTGTTCATATGGTCATGTGGACCCGGGTAGGGCCCACTACAATATTTATTTATCACCCAATCTATTCATAAGGTCACGTGGGCCTGGATAGGGCCCACTGTGCTATTCATTTGACATCCAAACTATTCGTAAGGTCACGTGAGCCTGGATAGGGCCCACTGAAATATTTATTTCCCATACAACCTGTTAATGGGGGGTTGGGTGGGCCAAGGGCCCACTGAAATGTTTAGCCACGAGGTGGAGGGGCCCACCGTAATGTTATTTTTTTTATTTTATTATTTTTTTTTTTTTTTGTGCACCCGTTCTGGACGAGGCCCCACGGTAAGGTTTATTTGTCATTTGATGAGGCCACCTAACCTAGGGCCCACTGTGATGTGGTCCATGGATCCAGCCCACCCATTAGGTGAGTCCCACCTAGTTGACGGTCCAAACCAAGTTTTAGCAACGTTCAAAACTCAGGTAGGCCCCACCAAGTGATTTTATATGTTTTGGCGCGTCTTCACATGATTTTAAATGGTATGGCCCACCTGAGTTTCGTATAAGGCTGATTTTCGGGGTGGACGGCTGGTCCAAGGGGACCCAGCAAATGCACGATGTGAATGGTCTAAACGCATCGAAGTGGGACCCACAGCTGGGGCTGTGAGCCCCAGTCCGTCCGTCCGTCCACGGCTGGCGCGGTGGCAGCAGCAGCGTCAGCGCTGCTGTCTCCCCTCTCTTTTTTTTTCTTTTTTTTTTTTTTGAAAAGCAGTTTTTTTGCGGATTTTCATAGTCGCAGCCCGCATCCACAAGATCTACTCCAGCCATGGGTCCCTGTGGCTTGATACAAGCCCATAGAGTCCAATATTGGGCTATTTTTAATATACAGGGGCGTCAGGGAGTAAACCGAAGGTAGGAACACTGTTTCCTATGGTATGGCCCGCCAAGGAAGGGGATCAACTTCATTTTTCGGCTCAACGCCTAAAATGAGATGGGGAACAACATGGACGGCTTGGATTTTACATATACATCAAGGTGGGGCCTGCATGAGTGGCCCACCACTCCCCTTCTCTGTTTTTTTTTAAAATAAGGTATTGTTTGCAACGTCCAGCGTCCAGGGACGCTGGACGATTTACAACTCTCATCATTGTGGTGGGTCCCACGTAGACATGGCCCACCACTATATATGCATATACTTATAATATATCTTATATTATATATATATAATACATATTATATTATATATATATTATATATATTATATAAAATATACACATATAAATATATATACATATATACATATATATGTATATAAAGATGCATTGGACCCATCCAAACAGTGGATGGTGTGGATCATCACCTGTAATAGAGTGGGCCACACCGTCTGATGTAGATGGACGGAGTAGATGTAACACATATTGGTGGGATCCACACCATTATAAAGAAAGAGAGAAAGAGAGAGATAGAGAGAGACATACGGTGTGATTGAGGAACCCCGCCACTATGGGCCCTCTTGATTAAATCACATACATCCAAATGGGTCCCACCAACAAGTGGGCCCTAAAATTTAAAAAAAATGACAAATCACCCACCTTATCTTCCTTCTCCTTGCTCCCTTGGACTCCTTAGCTCCTTACCTTCACTTTTAATGGAGGTTGATGAAAGATGAATGGTTGAGATTGGAGATGAGAGGGTGGGCCACAGTGACCCCCACCGTGATGTATGTGTTATATCCATACAACCTATCCACTTGCCAATATCATTTTAGGACACTAGCTCAAAAACTATGAAGATCTTAAACTCAAATGGACCACACCACAGAAAGCAATAGTGATTGAATGCCTACCATTGGAAATATTTTAGGCGCAATAAAAGTTTTGAATCAGAAGTTGGATCAAGCTAATATTTCTGTTTTCCCATTATCTAAGTGCGTACGTGTGACCTTGTCAACAGGTTGAATGGAAAGTAAAAATTATTGTGGGCACTAGCAAGTTTTTAATGGTAGGCATTCAATATGCACTGTTCGTTATGGTGTGGTCCACTTGTGATTTGGATCTTCTTTATTTTTAGGATCGTACAGTAAAATGATATGTAAAAACTGATGAACGGGGTGGATATGATGTACATACATTAAGGTGGGCCTTACAGTTAGAAAAAATTCTAATGCAGTGCTACCCGTGTAAAACCTGATTATCTACATTATTTTCGGGAAGGTGAAACTTATATGGGAACTAACATTCGCAATGTTATAGCCTGCCCTTCATTTTTTAAGTGCCCCATGATGATGTATGAGTGAGATCCACTGTAACCATGAGATGTGAAATTTTATGTTGGGCTCAGAGCCAAAAATCATGCTGATATGTGGTTCAAGTGGGTCGTACTAATGAAAACAATTGAGAGAGACATACACCCTTTAATTTTACATGGCCCATCATAATGATCATGTGAAATTCAGTCGAACCATTAGATACCACACAAAAACATTGGCCCTAGACCCAAAAAGCAAGCCCATACACGATTCAACGGCCACACCAAGAGAAATAGTTTAGAGGGTGATTTTTTTCATGCATACTATTTCCAATCGAGTAGTCTACTTAAACTATGGATAAGACTGATTTTTAGGCCATGGGTTTATCATAGGGTAACACACCGATGGTTGGGTGGATTTCAAATTTATGCTATGACAAGGCCCATCTAAGCTAACAATTCCTTTTCCTCGAAATAACTTTCACCAAAGACATTTACTGACATTAATTTCTCCTTAAATGAGGCAACTAGTTGGACAGTCCAACTAGTTGTATGTGAACATTTCTCATACACACACACACACACAAACACTGGAGGTTGAGTTTTTTCTCTTTATGAATATATGAAGATTAAATTGAGGTGATTAAGTTACAAGATTATTTTTGATAAATTCATACATTTGAGTATAAAAGTGAATCGCTTCTTATGAGATAAGAACTAAATATTTAAAATAATCAGTAAAACAATAAATGGCATAGGACCATATAATGTGCAACCAGTTATTATTCTTACAAACATTGAAAGGATTATATGTGTAGCTTTAATGGTTCCGTTAACTAGGATAATGTAGTTTAAGACATTCCTCACTATATACCTTGATGAACTTTGACCAGTCTCACTAAGTTAAGGTTTAAGTCCAAAAGACATATTTATTTATATATTAAACTTTTCTAAATACAAAAGAAATTTTTTGTCTTTCTAAGGTTCTAAAAATAGTAGGAATTATATGAGACATATTTGAAACAAGTATGGAATTGTTGCATATGTTTCAAATTTATAATGTGTGTTTATCATGTATCTTATGAACTAAGTTAATATGATACATGTATCTTTATTATGACACATACATGTATCCACCAATGGATGCATGGATGCATCTTTTCATAATCACTCATACATGTATCTATCGATAGATGCATCGATGTATCTATCTCATTAACTTCATTCATGTATATATCATAATAAACTTTTCATCAAATATTACTTAAAGTCTATAGAAATCTAAATATTATCCCATTTAGAGGACATACAAATATTATCTTCTCATTCTTCTTTCTTTGAGTTTCTTTTAGTCTTGAGTAATGTTAAAAATACGATAATTTATCTTCCTCGTGGTGTAAACAAATAATAGACACTATTCTAATACTGAGATCAAATACAAACTCTACGAGGGTCTGAGCTTGGTTGAATTTCTGGGACAATATGCAATAACATCGTTACACCATTTGGGATGCTTAAACTATCTTTAAGAACCAGCATTGCAGTACACCTCTAGGTCAAAAATTTTCAAGTGGGTCATTCACTGAACAACAAAACTAATTGTGTAGACACCATACTTGACAACGGAATAATCGATCATGCCAGATCAGAATGATCATTTCTCACATGAATTATTCCAAACCATACATATTGTCAAAGTCTGCATAAGTTTATATAAGTTAGCCAAAGTCTTTATACCAGAATACCCCCAACCCAAATCTTGATCAAACCTATCCAAACCTCATAATAAGGTTAGATTGGTCATCTAGTGGTAATCGAAATCCCATTTCTGTTGGCACATTTTCTCCTCAGAAGTTGTCAAGTGTCCCTGTAATCAATGACTAATCAATTAAATGTCTGAATTTGGTTAAAAATCACTAAAAAAAAAAATTGAATTTTCATTTTTTTATGACAACTTAGTAGAGCTGGGCACAATCCAACCCGATCCGACTGGAATCGAAGGCCGGATCAAGTTGGCCCACTCAGATCCGACCGTACATTGATTCGAGTTCGGGTCAATGGTCAATCCGGACTAATTCGATCTGCATAATGTTCATTCAATACTATTTCCCGTAATGTTGTCCACTTGAGATTGGGATATACCTTATTTTAAAATTTAATACCATAAAATTTTTTAGAAAAATAGATGGACGATATGGATGAAATAAAGACATCATGGTGGGGTCCACAGAGCACTGACCAACAACCATTGGCTGGTGGCAGGGGCAGTAGCCAATCCGTCTCCTCAGTCCTCTTAGCTGGTGCCTCGAGCACGGGTTCTGACTCCTGACACTCTGACAGTGTATTAACGTGAGGAAGCGAATGGGCAGGTGTACCATGCACCAGTCGGTGCATTGACGTCAGCAAGTTCTATGTGTTATATCCAAACCGTCCATCCATTTGGTGGGCTCATCTTAAGGCTTGAGCCGAAAATATGACAGATCTAAAGATCAAGTGGACCACGCTGTAAAAGGCAGTGGGGGGTTGAATGTCTACCATTGAAACTCTTTTAGGGGTCAGAAGTTTCGGATCAATATGAAATTTGTTTTTCCTCTTCATCCATGTAATTGTGACCTTATTAACAAATTGGATGGAAAATAAACGTTATGGTGGGCCCTATGAATTTTTTAATGGTGAAAATCATAATTTTTTTATTTTTTTAAATTTTTCAAAAAATAAAAATAAAATAGAAGGCTCGATCTGAACCGTACCCAATCTGATCTGACTCGGTTTCCTTGACCGAGTCGGACTCAGTCCCGGATTGGATTGAGTTCAGGTTAGTTCATTAAAAATTTCAGACCGAGTCGAGTTGGACCCAATCTGGTCCGACTCGACTCGATGCCCACCTCTACAACTTAGTTATAAGATCATTTTCTTAATTAATTGATTTTCTAATAATCTCTCTCATATCACTTTTTTTATTTATTTATCAAATCCTTAAAGGAAAATTATTCAACTCTTTTACCATTAACATTCACCCAAATTACTAAGCCAACCGCCCTAACTAAGTAATAATGAGATACCATGTGTTTAAGGGCTTCTAAGAACCAATTATAATAAGGCACATGTCATGCACTTACTTTAAAATAACCAAAATGTCATACCCTTCACTATAAATACCCCTTACCCCTCTCATAACATAATCCACAACACAACACTACGATACCAAGCCTTGAAGACATCATATAGATTAAGGGCTTGTTTGGCATAAAGGATTAGACTACAATAAAAGGGATGGATTTCACCTTTTGTATTAAATACACCTGGCAGGCAATTCTTTAATAAATTCATGGGAGACAACCTATTCTAGTTCATGTTTATGCCATCCCCTATATGGTATAAAGATGTGTTTTCATATCATACCACATTTGGTATAATATGGAACACAACTTACATATCCAACAACGATGTTTGGAAACAACTGACTTGATTTGTTGAGAAATAGTCCTGCTATTATACATTGTATTGTGTTTAAATTGGATTGAAATAAAACAAAAATAAAAAAAACAACAGAACATGGTCTCAACTACCTTTAGGAGAACAATAGAAGGTGATAATCAAATCACACAATGTACACAAACTTAATCCAATCATATATATTTTGATTGTGAGAAGTTCTAAAAAGATCATACTTTTTTGTTTTCTGCAAAAAAGAAGGAATGTCTTAAACGGAAATCGAAGCCTTAATTTTTTGCTTTGGATGATGAGAATGTTGATTCTGCGGCATACATTCCACCAAGTTTGTGACCAACAAAATATTACACAATGAAAATGTGGTAGTCGTAACTAGAAATTATGAGAATGTCTAGATAAAAAAAGAGGAACATCAACAAAATTCTTACTTGATGGAAGGGAAAAGCAAACACTATGTACAATATGTAGCTTCAACATAGTCTCACAAGCTGAAGGACGTATTCCCCTAAAACCCCTATAAAAATTATAATTTTAAAAAAATGGAATGAAATTGAAAGGGTGAAACTGAGAGGTAATTTCGATTGCTTTCCCACAATCAAGAGCCGTGAGTAGGGCATCATTACTTAGGAAATCTTTAATCCCCTATAGATAACATGTGGAAAACCTGGCCCTTTGTATCCAGATTTTATGATCTCACATGCATCCTTATACTAATATTTCAAACCCTTTTAAGGCATATAAAACTGGATCTTACCATTTGCGGACTGACAGCACTCAATTTCTAGATGTAAAAGGTGAATTTATACTAGCTACTACCTCTATCGAGTAGGGTGTACGAAAAAGGAGGGAGATTGTCTCCCTTGTACCATCCAACTACAAGATTTGGATTCTCGAATGACCTTTAAATCGAGTTTTGCAGAGAGCATCAATGAGGCTGCTGAATATCCCATGGATGGAGCTTTGAATCCTACGGTCATAATTGCGTATCCGACGTTGGATAAGATCGAATCTTATCTTGAGTAGCGAAATCCCTTAAGGGATGCGAGCGTCTTCTCACACGTGACTCGAGGCGAAGACCTATCTATCTATATTTTTCACCAAATGACATGGTGTATTGACTTCTTCCCCAATCCCTCATATTATCGCTTAACCCCATCTAATCCATTGTACCAAAAAGGCCCTAAGGGTGCATCTCTCTCTCTCTCTCTCTCTCTCTCTCTCTCTTTCAAACTACCATCCCATAGGTTCTAAGTCCAAAGCTTTAAAGATCCGTGAATATCCTAGATATTAAGGGTGAAGTGCCTCCCTCTCTAAGATCACCCTCTTATAAGTTATGTGTAACACCCCGGATTTCCAAGGGCCGTGTAAGAATTCGGCTCCTGAATTCCCAGGTGCCATTTGTGCCCTAATGGGCTTAATATTTTAATTACATTTGGATGATCTCATAAACAATGGAGGATTTAGCAAGGCATGAAGCATAAGTACGTCATAACGCAGTATCAATTGCTACTAATTATAAAAATATAAAAACCACGAATCCAAAATCATCTAAATAGGGAACTAGTCCCACCCATACATGACCCAAAGCGACTAGAGCCCTGGTCCATACCCCGCGGTAGTCTGAACTCAAACTAAAAGGATTCGCTGAAAGTCTAGAAGCAGGGAAGCTCCTCTTCCTTATCCTTACTCACCTCCCTTGGCTTGTCGAGCTCCACCTCACCTGCATCTCATAAAGGGTCTGGTTGGTGTTTTAAAACACCGTCCCAGAGTGAGAGTGAGTAGCTAACTCAGTGGTTACTATTAGCCTTAAGTTATAACAAGCAGCAATTATATGATGAATTTAATGAAAGGCATACATTCACAGATCCCAAACTAGTTTTGTTAATGTATGTACATGTATTATGATATGATGCATGACCTCGCAACAACACTCCCTTTATCGACTTTGTCTAATGATCGCGCATGATCAACACTACCTCATTATAACCTTAACTACAGAGTCGCTAAATCCTAGATAATGCGATGCGTGAATAATGTTAGCCGAGTATTTAGTTAATTCCGTTCATCTAGCAGATTGAAAAAACTGGTACACCCCACATATCATTGCCCTCAACTTGTTGCGAGGCTAAGACCTCTCAACGTGCGAGGTCAGGACCCCGCGATCCTTGATTCCATCGAGTTCTCCATCCCTAATTCAAGCACATGGGAAGTGCTGAGAAGAGGGATCACTCGCGGTCACTACGGGGAGGCTCGTCACCATAGCATAAGCAGACAGCTCAGACACAGTGTCCCATTCCACCATGCCTAACTCTCGAGTCAGTGGATCAGTTTTAGATGGTTATCAATGGGCTTCAGTGGTTGAAGGGTGTTCCAATGGTTAACAAACATGGTTGGTCAGTAAGTGGACTAGACCATTTGAGTTTAGGCGAGTACATGACGAACGACATTGGGTACAAGCGACCTATGTAGTCCAACTACTTTCACCCGTTCGCATCCGTCCAAATCTGTTGGTCTAACCATAGGATAGTCCTACCAACGGGACCACCTTCTCTCACCTCAATTCCTGAATAACGTAGGGATCTGATGGTATTCAATAGCACTTCAACAAATTAGGGTTTATCATCTAGCACAAGTGATGTCAAGTAGTCATACATTAAACATATAAATTCAAGTTTCTCTATAAATGTGACTACATGAAATTGCGGTAATGACCGCTTTAGTTGAAGTAGGAATATGCTAATATGTCCTAGAGGGGGGTGAATAGGAGTTTTTCAAATGTTTTATGATTATTTTAAAATCCTATCAAACCTATCCTGAGAAAATATTCATAAATCAGGATTTCTTCAAAGTAACTTTAATGGCTTCTAAGCCAATTAGAGGATCCAATCATAAAACTAATTTAATGATAAACATGATGCAATTCAGAGTTTATGCTGGATGTAACTGTGTATGAAGTGTGATCAAATATGAAAGCATTTAATGAAATCACACAAGTAATCAAAGACAAATATCAATCACAAACACAGTCATTTTTATAGTGGTTCAACTACTTGTCTACTCCACTCCCGGTAACCACACTCAACCCTTGAGTGTACCGAATTTCACTAAGGAGGTTTCACAACAGTTCACCTCAAACCCAAGGTTTCAAATCAGGTTCGACTTCATTCTTTACAACCTACACTGAGGCTAACTGTTTATGCTCTCACGAGCAAGGGTCAACACATAGCACCCGATTTTGGGCACACTGGCTAAGGATCCACTCAAGGAACCTCACTTGTTTATGCTCTCACGAGCAAGGGTCAACACAATGCACCCAACTTTTAGACCACCTTGGTCAAGGACCTACACAAAGGACCTAACGTTTATACTCTCCACAGAGTAAGGGTCAACACAAAGCACCCAATTTTAGGCACACTAGCCAAGGATCCACTCAAGGAACCTCACTTGTTTATGCTCCCACGAACAAGGGTCAACACAACGCATTTAACTTTTAGACTACCTTGGTCAAGAACCTACACAAAGGACCTAATGTTTATGCTCTCCACAGAGAAAGGGTTAACACAAAGCACCCACCACGTACACTCCTGCCGGAGGCCTCTTAGAGGACTTGCAAGGGGTGAGAAACACTTTAGACCCAATTCTACAAAGGAATAATCACAAGGGTCCTCTGGACTCTAATAACTTACAGATAAGTAGATGAGCCCCATTCAGCGCGTTGTCGAAGATCTCCTCTTTTGTTAATGAAGAATCTTCTGCTTCCTTGAACCGCAACTCAGAAGATGTACCAATACATGGCGATGGGTTGGGTTATGGTTATGAAAGAATCCTACTCTCAAATATTTTCCTATAAGGGAGATAAAGTGATTCCAATCATCTATGCATTCAAGGCATCCCAGCTTAATGATTTGTCATTAAGATGGTAGCTGGAGGATCCTTGAATGCGGAAGTTCATTCCCCAATCCACTCTATTAAATGTCAATGATGAGGGTGGATTGGAGGATGAACTTCCATGAGAGAAAGGGCTTTGGGTATATGATTTAAGGTTAAACACTCAAAAGCACTCTCTTCTTTCTCTACTAGCAACTAAGAACAAGTTCTTTATAAATAGACAAAAGGTTCCAACGGTATAAAATGGTCACATTTATGATAGAGTTCGATATCATCGAGCATATACTCTCGATTGCATCGACTGTCCGCTCGATGACACAAATTCAATTGTCACACGCTTTTGAAACCATTTGCCAGCTGGTCGAGGGAATCAAAACTTACATCGATGTCATCGGATTTCAAACTTTGATTTCATCGAAACGAGGATCGTTTCCTCGACATTTGAAAATAAGAGATACTTGCCTTTGAAATATAACAGGTCAAAGTATGATCGAGGCACACTCAAATATCAACGGAATTTGAATGTCGATGATATCGATGGCAGTGTCGATACATCGATAAATCCAAGGATTTTACTAGTGAGCTTGCTGGACAGTTTATGCCCATTCTCGATACAATCGACCCGGCCTCGATGTCATCGATATTTGAATATCGATTCTATCAAGTGACCCTCGATCCAAGATAAAACAACCTGAAAATATTACTGGATAACTGAGTGTCTAAGATCGATATCATCGAAGGCCTTCCGATATCATCAAAATTTAAATTCCGAGGATATCGAGGAGAACTTCGATATATCAAAAATTTTATGATTTTCTTTCGAAAAATAGGGACACAACTGATGTGATGTCGATTTTATCGTGTCAACTTCGACAGACTCGAGATTCAAAGTTCGATGATATCGATAGGTATATCGATACATTGATAATTCCATCCAGAGATATATGTGGTTACTGGATATCTTTTGTCCTCATTTCGATGGTATCGATTGGTCATTGATGACATCGACAGCACTGTTCGATTACATCGAACAGTCTATCGATAAATCGACAGAGGAAGAAAACTTAGAAATTTTCTAAAGTTTGAAAAAGTTTTCTAACACAAAAACCCTATGATATTCTAATCAATTTTTAAGGGTTTTAATTTCCTGGTGTTTTGGGACATGGGATGTGAGGCTAAGATTTACCTGTGGTGAGTTTGAGCCCACATCCAGTTGAGGCAGATGGTTGATTGATCTTCCTATGGAGCTTCTCTATCTAGCTGACTCAACACTCACGTTAATTTACAAACCAGGGTAGTTTCAATCTCCCCCTTTGTCAATTATATGACAAAATACCAAAACACCCTAGAACAACTTCTATACTGACACCCTAAATTATGTGTACATGAACTTTACACAATTGTACAATACTATCTAGTTCATATACACAAACATTCAGAAGCTGCTCCCCCTAACTGCAAACTCCCCCTTTTACCTTGCAGCTGCTCCCCCTAACACCTGCACCACCACCATTCATAAGCAGATATACACAATTTTTCCGTCGGGATGTTGATTTGTTCTCCCCCTTTTTGTCAGTCATTGGCAAAGGATAATGTAATAGGTGATATTGACTAAAGTTTAGATAATATGGGAGAACCAAAATTCATGGAGCATATACATATAGCAGGTAGATGTAAAGCATTTCAGTACAGAACCATGTATGCATAGTAGACCAAGTAAAGCGGTGAGATAAGTAGATAATCGAAAGATGAAGCATCACACACAACACATCCCATAGATGATATAAACTAGATAACACAGGGGATCGCAAAATGGCGTGAACTATAACCAGCCATTTCCAAAATATCCAAAAAGATACTGCCCAGGATTGATAGCAGTATTTCCATGCATCCCAAACTAGAAAATTAAACATCCAGCCCATCCATGGGCACCCAAATGAAAACAACCACAAGTTTTTGGCCCATTCATGGGCATATACAAATTCCCAAAAAAAATATGTCAGACTGTGTAGGTCAGTAAGCTATCGCACACACTTATGAGAGCGTAGAGCGTCCAAAAAGATACTGATGCTCAGATGCAGAGATAAGAGTAGGGTGAATGTGATAGCATCCAGAGACCAGCACTATGGCTGAGGAGCAGAGGAAGATGGTGCCGTGTCATCTCGACGACAGGTGATTAGTTCAACCAATTGTTGCATGGTTTGTTGCACTCCATTTACCAGACGTTCCAATACAGTGAACCTGGTATCCACAAACTCCTTTAGCTGAGAGATGTCCCGCTGCATCGCGCCAATTCTATCCTGATGGAGCTTGAATCGTTTAGCTTGCTCGACAGCAGATGATGATGGAGCTTGTGGAGGTGCAAGTGGTTCATTCCCAGCCATTCTAGCCCCTTCAGCAGGAGCATCGCCTTTACCTCTTTCTCTTTCTTCATGAATTCCTTCCTCCGGTGGATCCTCAGGAAATTTGTGGAATTTTAAATCCATCATTCGAATGTTGTTCTTATTGAAGACATGAAGGGGAAGTTCCGGATCGTTGGTAGTTGGAAAGCCGATGGCATTGCACACAGTGTGTATAATCCAGGGATAGGGCAAGTGAACATCCCGGGATGTATAAATGACATAGACTAACTGATGTATAATAAGGGTAGGGAGGCAGAGCTTCATCCCTGTGGCTATGGAGTAGATTATCATGGTCATAAACCCAGTGAGATCGGAACGGTTAGTACTTCTAGGATAGATGTTGGAAGCGAAGATACCATGAAAAATGCGAAACCGTGGTTCCATGAATTTGGATTTTAATGCATTACCTTGGTACCAAGGAATGTCACGATCATGGCAGAGAAACTTAGTGACCATGGTCGAGTTTCAATATTTTCAAGATCCACATCTGGAAGACCGACCGATGACAGGGTAAGACCAAAGATTCCTGTAATAGACTCAGGTGTGATCTCCACGTCGTCACCATCAATAGACATAATGATGGAAGGTGGATCAGACATAGGAGAATAATAAGAAGCGAAAAAATTGTATGTCCGTTCATAGTGGCATGGACCACCAAAGTCAAGAACAGGCAACTAGTTAACTTCAGCAAAAAGTGATTCTAGATTATACGGTATTAGACAGTCCCTATCAACCTTTCTCTCATGGATAAGCTTCCTACCGATACATTTGGCTAAAGCTGAATTCACCTTAGGCGGAGGAGGTGTCTGTGCCTCGGATTGGGACCCGCCATGCGATCCCTGTCTAGTGCGTTGGCATGTAGGGGTCCCACGTTTAGGAGCCCTTGCTCTTTCTTTTGAAGCAAGAACTTTTTGTCGAGAGGCTTTAGAAGACTCTCCAAGACTGGACACCTTTCCTTTATCCTTTCCCATTTGATGACACTCACAGAAAGAGATTTGAGAGATTTGGGGATAATCGGACAAAATTTCCTCTTGAAAATCTGAAAATACCTAATCTAAAAGCAAAATGGAATCTTAAAAAGAAGGAATGGAAGGGGTAATACCGATTTTGAGGAACGTCGATGACTCTTTGATGAAGTTTCGTGCGAACTGACGAAAGGAGACGAGCAAGAAGAAAGAAAAATGACCTTTTGATGAAAAATGTGATTTTTCCCACTCGACCACCTTATATGAGGCGGCAATCTTCGATATTATCGACCAGTGTTTCGATGATATCGAGAGACCCCACTCGATGTTATCGAAACTGTTTTCAATATCATTCTCGATCATATGACTCTTCCCATTCCAAAGAGGCATCGATGATATCGACCTTTGATCGATTAATCGAGAACCCACATGACTCATCGACAAACATATCGAAGGTGAATAATTTTCATTTTTCCATAATTCCACAAACTTTCATGTAAAGTATAAACTATCTTTGAATCAACAGTATACATAGCAAAATTTTGTACAAGCATTGTACAAATCAAAATTATAAACATTAGAATGTTTATATACAAAGAGATTGAGGTGAGAGACCTCAAATGTATCATTACGAGCTCAACAAAAATTACATCATTTCAGCAAATATCCAGATCTCGATGCATGACCTGGACTTGTTTTTCTATGCTCAATATTTCTAGGCATAGGGATCATCCCTTCCTCTGCCTTTAATGATATAGCAGTGGTTATTTGTGCGATAACCCTTCATCATTGATTTACTTGATAGGTTAAGGATTTCGCATTCTTGATTGTTGAATGTAACCACATGCCCATTGTCACATATTTGAGAAATGCTCAGAAGATTATGTGTTAATCCTTTTATGCAAAAGGCATTCTCATTTTTTAGCGATTTTATTCCTTTGATAATTCCCTGTCCAATTACTCTAGCGATGCTTCCGTCTCCATAGGTGACTATCCCATCATTAAGATCTGAATAGTTTGACAGAAGGGATTTGTCACCCGTGAAATGTCTTGAGGAACCGCTATCCAGGTACCACTTAGTATCATTACTTGTTATATGATTTGAATCAGTAATAAGGCAATTTTTCTTTTCTCTCACTACCCTTTTTGTGACAGGATTATTAACTGTGGTAGATTTAGTTTTCTTGTTTAATTCAACCACTTGATTCACTACTTCATTCTGTTAGTCATTCTAGGTGGTGATGGATGTGTGTTTCTTCTATCCATATTCTTAGGTGGACTCTTGGTATTTTGTATTTCTCTGGTTAGTTTGAATTTACCAATATGATTTTGACCAGAGTTATGTTGAGTCCTCCTAGTTGTTATGCATTCAAACTTATAATGACCCGAATCACGACATAAATGACAAGCTGGAGTGGTTCTTATATTACTACCTGAAGTAGTAGATTTTTCAGTTATTGGTGCTGCATTTCTAATCTTTGTTTTAAATTTATCATATCATAAGCCGCTCTTGTCCTTTCCAGGGCTTCCTATACTTAAGAGTTTTTCTAACTTCTCACCACTCTGGGAAAACTTATAGTTTAGCTTAGCGATTTTTTTGGATTCTTCTAAATCAAACAGGAGTATATGATTTTCATTTTGAAGGAGCATGTTTTTGTCCTTTAATAGCTCAACCTGTTTGTTTAGTTTTTCAGACTCGGATTTAATGAAGGTGTTGATTCTTTCTAGTCTATCATTATCTAAGTGATATTGTTGTATATCATTGATTAGATGTGTATTATTTTCTAAGGTTTTATCTAGATCTTTTTACAGCAATTCCTTTTTGTTTTCAGATATACCAAGTCTTCTAACTATGTTGATGCTAGGGATGTAGAGTTGATTGTAAGCATCTTGTAGTTTATTTTGTTTTTCTTCTTCTTCCTTTTCAATTTCCTCATTGTCTAACGGAAATGATTTAGTGGCTTGTGGTTCTTCCTCATTCTCAGTTTCAATGGGAATGATTAGGGCAGTGGAGACCATAAAAATTTTCAAAGATTTCTGATCTCCATCGCTCTCTAAGTCGCTAGATTCTGAGTTTGACTCTTCCGTATCATCCCATGTGGTAGCCATTGCCTTACCCTTAGTTTTTCTATTTGGGCATTTAGTAGACAGGTGTCCATACTTCTGACAGGCATAACATTGTAGTTCTTTGGTCTTTTTACCAAATTTACCTGCAGAATGCTTGTTGTCCACCTTTCTTCCTTTAAATGGATGGCCACGATTTTTCTGAAAGAACTTCCTGAATCGTTGCGCCAACAAAGCTACTTTCTCATCATCGTCTTCTCTTTCACTTTCAATGTCCTCATTTGTTGTATTCTTTGAAGTTTTGAGGACAGTAGTTTTGGATTTACGAGTTTGTTTAAAGTGTAGTTCAAATGTTTGTAGGGAACCTACTAGTTCTTCTACTTTCATTTCATCAATGTTCCTACACTCTTCAATGGTTGTTACTTTAGGATTGAACCGTTCCAGAAATGATCTTAGTATTTTTCTACATATTTTTGGGACCGGAACCTTCTCACTTAATCCACCCATGGAGTTACAGATAATGTTCAGCTTTGTGAAAAACTCCATAAAGGTCTCATGCTCTTCCATTCTAAGACTTTCAAATGACGATGTTAGGAGTTGCAGTTTGGATCTCTTCACAGTGATTGTTCCTTCATGGGTTGTTTCCAACAAATCTCATGCTTCTTTGGCTGTCCCACACTTACTGATTTGATTGAAAATATCTTGGGACACAGCACAGTAGATAGTATTCATAGCTTTAGCCTCAACGTTTGGTTTTCTTTATCGAATGTGTCCACTTTTCTTTGGATTTTGGTTTGGTGATAGTCGTGCCATTTTCAAGTATTATTTGTTCAGATGGTGGCGCATATCCTCTTTCAACTATATCCCAAACATCATGATCTAAATATCTAAGAAAGTAGTGCATTCTAGCCTTCCAGGATGCATAATTTAATCGATCAAATACTAGAGGTCTAGTGACCGATGAACCCTCTTCTTTGGCCATATTACCAACTTTAGTCAAGATCACTCTTTAGGCGGTGAAGCCCTTTAAGAGAGACCCACTTTGATACCAATTGAAATTACGGTAATGACCACTTTAGTTGAAGTAGGAATATGCCAATATGTCCTAGAGGGGGGGAAATAGGACTTTTTCAAATGTTTTATAATTATTTTAAAATCCTATCAAACCTATCCTGAGAAAATATTCATAAATCAGGATTTCTTCAAAGTAACTTTAATGGCTTCTAAGCCAATTAGAGGATTCAATCATAAAACAAATTTAATGATAAACATGATACAATTCAGAGTTTATGCTGGATGTAACTGTGTGTGAAGTGTGATCAAATATGAAAGCATTTAATGAAATCACACAAGTAATCAAAGACAAACATTAATCACAAATACAGTCATTTTTATAGTGGTTCGATTAATTGTCTACTCCACTCCCGGCAGACGCACTCAACCCTTGAGTGTACCAGATTTCACTAAGGAGGTTTCACAACAGGTTCACCTCAAACCGGAGGTTTTAAATCAGGTTCACCTCTAACCAGTACAACCTACATCTAGGCTGACAGTTTATGCTCCCATGATCAAGGGTCAACACATAGCACCCGATTTTAGGTACACTGGCCAATGATCCACTTAAGGAACCTCACTTATTTATGCTCCCACGAGCAAGGGTCAACACAACGCACCCAACTTTTATACCACCTTGGTCAAGGACCTACACAAAGGACCTAATGTTTATGCTCTCCAAAGAGCAAGAGTCAACACTAAGCACCCGATTTTAGGCACACTGGCCAAGGATCCACTCAAAGAACCTCACTTGTTTATGCTCTCTCTCTACTCTTTTTACTCTCTTTTTTTCTTCTCCCTTTCTCCTTTTTTTTCTCCTTCTCTAGAGCATGAAATTCGTATGGGAGGAGGGGGTGCCCAAATAAAGCCTTTATATAGTGCCGGATTTTGTGTAAATGGCCTTTAGGGTTGGGTTTTTTCTATACTAGCCCTATAGGAGGGTTTTTCTAGCCTCTAGAGCCCACTACAGGGTGTACAAATTAATATACATCGTGGGATAGTTAGCCCTAATGATGATCTACGTATGGACATGTTTGTCCCGCCATTTGATGCGCCGATCGATAGATATGGTTAGAAGTCTGTTCAACGGTCACCGATGGTCGATCGGGGCCGCGGCTATACAGATATGAGCAGGGAAATATCCTTACTCCACGTGTGAAGTTTGGTCATAAACCGACGGTCTGAAATTTTCAACTTTGCATAAGAGTGGACGACCCAATTCACTTAAGTTTCAACATTTCCTTTAGAGTATTTGCACTTCTCATACACTCATCCTTTGGCTCAAGTTAAACAGTTCTGGACAGTACCTAGGTCCGACTCCTACGATGGACGTCAAGCCCAGTAAGATGGACATTATTCTATAGTTTTAAAACTAGTGGCCCAACAACGAGCAGTCTAGAGCTTGTTCAGAAAATCGAGGCATTTGTGGAATGAATTAGGTATTGAGATTTCTCATGGGCAATGATTAGGGTTTGGATTAATTATGTTCATAATATGACCTATTTATAAGTAGTGAAAGTGGAGATTTGGTCATGTTTACTCTAAACCATCGGTTTTAGGCTAAAAGAGTAATGGGGTTGATTTGGTCTATTAGTCAAGATCTAGGCCTCATTTGACTCGGCTTCGGTTAGATCATTAATTTAGTTATGATTATTTTAATTAGTTAGCGATGGGTCGGTTAGATTTGGGCCCTGCATAAGTAAATCATGGTGCTAAACTTGATATTCAAGTGATCGGACGGATTCGTTGACTTCCTACGGTTGATTAATCGGACTTGTGTAGTTTTTTACCAGTATTACCCGTGTATAAACTAACATTGAGTGCCAATGGTCAGTAAGTAATAATATAAGTTAATTACATTAAAAAAAAATTTAAGGATTTTTAGAAATCCAAAACAGTGAAAATCTAGGATGTTACATTATGTATGAGAATGTCTTATGAGTATAGCATAAATCAAAGAGCTTAAGCCATCTTCTCTAACTAGTGATCTTTCCCTCTCACATATCTAATTATAGCCTATATTCTTACAATTGAAGATTTCACAGAGTAGAGTTGAAAATCTGATAGCTCTTATTATATTCTCTTATATAAAAGTATTGAAATTCTTCTTTCTTCACTCAAATCTCTAGGCCCTTGGTTAATTAAAGTAATTGATTTATTGTTTTTCTTTTACATTACTTTTAACTATTGTGTTACTACAGTTACCTACTAATATACTCCCCTATTATATAATTATTATATTTCTAACTTTATTTATTTACTTTCAAGCAATAATCTAAAGCTAGAATCTCAAATATCGTAAAGTAAAAACCATATAGTTGTACAGACGGAAAATAGTGCCTAGGACATTTATTCTCCATAATCGAGACTATTATTTAGAATCTACAAACATAGATTATGCAAAATTATTTCGAATTTAAATTGTTCATGTCGATAATTGGGTTATCGTGGCTCTTCGATATCTAGCCTTCCATAGATTTCGAGATTTTAGTTAGTGAAAACTCTACCAAATATTTTTTACATTCTCATGTCGCATCTTTGTTTCTGATGCATCAATCTGTTCTGTAATGTGTTAATAGAATAAGTATCACTAACAACAAGAGTATAAGCAATATAGAGAATAAAATATTACTTTGTAACCGAATAATGATTGGATCAAGAGCTCCCCATTCTAATACTGATGAAAAAAATGAAGTTATCTAATTAGTTGAAATTTTGCTCATGAAATACTAAATCACTAGGCACCTTTTAACTTCATAGTAGGGTCTTGTCTCACACACATATAATAAATAATTTTTTTAAATGATCAAAATATGCTCATTGCTTGATTTCATTTTCATCGAAAACCACTTCACTTGGAGTAGCTGTAAGCAACGTCAAGCTCTTACCAAGAAAATGTTTAATCGGGCACTTGTGAACCCGAACTGGCGAAACATTTTTCCTAATGCCAAAAACTCTCATCTTGATAATCTCATATGACCATTGCCTTCTTTTTTTCAATGTAGGCCCATAACATCAATTTATAAACCATTTAAATTCAAATCCCTCTAAACTCTTAATGATGACTTTCAACAAGTGATTTGATTGGCTAGTAGCTATCTAGTTTTTAAATCACATATATACAAATTATGTTAGAAGTTTAAAATCACCAAAGAAAGATTCAAACATAGAGTTGATAGGTTTATCTCCATAAGAAAATTCTTAACCTCCAATCCCATATAAAAGAAACCTAACAAACAATAATGATCCAAGAAAGTTTTCTTTACACCATCCTAACATAATACAATGAACTACTCAAAAAGCATCTCCTAGGAAATGGTGATATCACTATCTTAACTAATTTAAAAAAATAATGTTATCAGATTTTGGTACTAGAAGACCCATCAAATTGGCTAACTTCATGAGACAGTGATATCAAATCTTTCATATAACAATGATTTGATGGTAGTTTGCAAATAAGATCATTATCTTAATATTCCTAACACCCATCGATACACTTAAGATTATGAATAGATAACATTAATTTTGGTTAACTATTTTCAACAAATATGTTCCTCCCCTACCCATGACAATCTCATTGTAACTTTTCAAACTACTTAAAATTTCCTTGATGATTTAAGAAAGCAACTAAGAACTGATCAAACTTCATTAAACCTACAAATATTCAAAGCTTAAAAGCAAATTATCCCACATAAGGCACTAGCTCTTAATGGATTTCATATTTTCTCTATGAATCTTACTAGTCTACAATTGATCCTTTGATCTTTGACATGGACAAAGCCTTCTTTTCGTCGAGACACCTACTTAGAGAGAAAAATCATACTAATGTGGCCCTTATCTCGAAAACTAATAACCTTGATAAAGCTTATAAATTCATACCTATAATTTTTTGTACTGTCAGTTACAAAATTATCCCCAAGACCCTAGTAAATAGGCTTTGAACAATGTACATGTCATGTCTTTTACTTTAATTAGTATGTCTTCTTATGTCATGTCCATAATAAGATTGTAAGCACCCATGAATTATTTATCACGCTTTCAAAGAAAAAACGTAGCAAAATGAATGTTTGTGAAGAATGATATTAAAAGGCTTATGATAGGATGAAATGGTCCTTCATTGAAGATGTCCTGATCAAATTTGACCACCACCCTCACTGGATCAATTTTATGGAATGTGTGAAAAACACATCTTATTTTATTAGTGAATGTACACTATATGACTTAATTACACATAATCAATGACTTAAATAAGGTGACCTGCTTTCACATTTTGTGTGTGTGTGTGTGTGTATTCTTTGCTAATACTAACATTTTCAACTAATAGACCATGATGATCTTACAGTGGATTGTGATGATCTCACATGTGGTCATATATGACTCACATTGTTTTAGTATTTGACATTATTATTAGGCTAAGATGTGTTAGAACAGTGTTTATGTTCATAAGATTTGTTTTATTTTATGACTCAAGTATGGTGATTTTTTGTACTTTTACTTTTATTATAAAAACTCTGATAATATAATAAGAGAAGCTAGGAGTGTATGAGCCTATTGAGTCATTCTCTCCATTTCTTTTACTTTTTCTCATATTTTCTCTTTCTTTCTGTCAATCTTATTCAAGAATATAGTTCTTTTCTTTCAGGCTTTCTCATATCCTTCTTTTATTTTTATAAAATAAAATCCTAAGCCGTTTATATATTGATTTATACAAATCATCTTTACTTTTTGTTCAACTACCATATGGTGTTATATAGTTGTATCCCATGAGTGTACTTGAAGCCCACTTCCATATACAACCAATTGCGATGGTTTAAAGTAACCATTTTGCATATATTGATATATTTGAAGATCAAATGTGCATCTAAAAGTTGCCTATATATAGTTAGATTTGAAGATCAAGTGTGTATATAAAAATTTGTAAATGAATGTGAATAATTTTTCTTATTTATTATAAATTGGTTAATGCATATGTAGTGGTAATTATTTATATATGATCACTTGGAATAAGTATTTAATAAGTTCAAGTCTAACTTCAAAATTTTTTTCATGTGTTTTTATTTCATTTTTTTCTAAATATGAATGTAAAAGTAATGATAAGAATAGGCTTCCATCTCCACCTGAGTCGATAAATCTTTACAATACATCAACTAAACTTAACAATGCAAATGACTTAAGTTGATGCAAAAATTCAGTCAATCCTTCTTCACCTCCTGCTAGCCAAAATACCTGTGATTTAATGGAAAACAAGGGAAGACCTTGGGGGTGTCGATTAAGACCGAGGACCCTTCGATGCCTAAGTTAGGTAGGTTTGCAAAAAATATAGAAGAATCGGAATATTTGTTGTGTGTACCCTTACTCATGGTAGTGGGTGTATTTATAAGCTTTTGGAGGCAATGACGTATATGACAATGCCTCTTGGATGGTGATTGCGTATTACGAAAGAGATCTTTCTCGAGATGCGTGTGATTATCTTTCCAAGATGCATGACAAAAATCTCGGGAAGATCTTATCTCAATATATTCTAAGTATATTTATATTTTGAGTTGGTGGTTGATATCCGAGTCCGACCTCCGAGGCAGAGGTTGATACCCGAGGCCGAGTTCCATATCCGAGGTTGAGGTTGATACCTGAGGCTGAGGTCAGTATTCAAAGTCGATGTGATTTTTCAGCTCTCAAGCAATCAATAGTCTTCGAGTATGTACATCTGGTTAGTTTATTTTTACCCATAATAACTTATAATCAGTCATATTAATAGAAGTATTTCTTATAGAAAAAATAAATTTGAAGTATTTAATATCCATTAAGCCTGTTGAAAGCTTAACAGATTTGAATATTGAGTGAAGATACTTAAATTAGAGTGGAATAATAACATATAACTGCATATTAGTGCAATTGTTATCCTTTTAAAAAAAAGTGTAGGATAATTTGAAAGAAATATATTTATATGAGAAGAATTTAACTTGTAATGGAAGTCGCTTCAAAATATATTTACACTTCAAAAAGAGATGAAAATGTAACACTACAAGAAAAACGGATAAAGGCTACGGCCAAAAACCATAGTAAAGGTTCTTTTGCTACGGATATGATCCGTAGCACATCTGTCACTATTGGTGGGGTAGATAAAGGTATAGCTACGGATTATATCTGTAACAATAGATACCAATAGCTACAGATTATATTCGTAGCAATCCCTTTAGCTACTCCACCATTAGCAACGGACGTACTACGGATCATATCCGTAGCAAAAGGGATTTTATCCGTAGCAATAGATACCAATAGCACCAATAATATCTGTAGCAATAGATACCAATAGCTATGGACAAAAGCCGTAGTTATAGCTACGGATTATATTTGTAACTATTTTTTTAATTGTAATAATATGACCTGTTTCCATTACAAGAACCTGCTGTGATTGATAACTCATCTAAGCTTAATGCTGATAGAAATAGTACATAAAATGCAATCAGAAAAAAAAATGATGCATTTATTACAAATAGCAATCAAATCATACGATGCATCCTACATTTACATTTCTAAATAAATAATACTTCACTTTGCTCAACTTATCATAACAATTACAACTAAGGCGTGCCCTCATGTGTAAGAAACAAATACACTCCAACACAGTAAACACCCTCCATATGCATTCAATAATGCTCACGTTTTTACAGAATTTTCTTCCTTCAGACGGTCAATTTCAGCAAATGCAGAAGATAGAGCTTCTTCTTTCCTTGAAACTGCGGATGTAACTTCTGTGGACTTTGACACAAGATCACTTTCAAGTTCTGAAACCCTTCCCTTGAGAAAATGAATTTCATCTTCCACTGACTTCTTTAACTTGTCAGCCTGTATAAAATAGCATTTGTAAACACAATCAGATAAGCATGCCTTTTTACACATCTCAAAAGGAAGAAAGACAAAAAAAATATATATATATACTATATATGAAAAAATTAAAAAAATGTACCTACAAATCTTTTAAACTATAGCAAAATCCAACATGAGTAATGTGTTCAAACCTAAGATGGACTTTTAAACTCAAAACCCAGGTTTAGGTTAAGGTTATAAGTTTAAGTTTAGGTTTAGGTTTTAGGTTTAAGTTAAGTTATAGTTTTAGGCTAGGTTTAGGTTATAGGTTATAGGTTATAGCTTTAGGGAATTGAGAATAGGTTAAGGTTTAGGTTTAGGAAATCGGGTTCGGGTTTGGGTTCGGGTTTAGGTTTCGGTTTTCAAGTTTAGTTCTAGGTTTAGGTTAGGGAGTTGAGATTAGGATTAGGTGTAGGTTTAGGTTTAGGTTAGGGAGTTGAGATTAGGATTAGGTGTAGGTTTAGGTTTAGGGATTTGAGAATACATTTAGGTTTTAGGTTTAGGTTTAGGTTTTAGGTTATAGGTTTAAGTTATAGGTTTAGGTTTAGGTTTTAGGTTTAGGTTAATAGGTTATAGGTTATAGGTTTTGGTTTAGGTTAAGGTTATAGGTTTAGGTTTAGGTTTAGATTATAGGTTATAGTTATAGGTTAAAGCTTAAACCTTTAGGGAATTGAGAATAGGTTAATTAAGGTTTAGGTTTAGGAAATCGGGTTCGGGTTTGAGATCGGGTTTAGTTTATGTTTTCAAGTTTAGGTTTAGGTTAAAGAGTTGAGATTAGGATTAGGTGTAGGTTTAGGTTTAAGGATTTAAGAATACATTTAGGTTTTAGGTTTAGGTTTAGGTTTTAGGTTTAGGTTAAGGTTATAGGTTTAGGTTAGGTTTAGGTGTAGGTTATAGCTTTAGGGAATTGAGAATAGGTTAAGGTTTAGGTTTAGAAAATTAGGTTCAAGTTCGGGATCGGGTTTAAGTTTGGGTTTTCAAGTTTAGGTTTAGGTTTAGGTTAGGGAGTTGAGATTAGGATTAGGTGTAGGTTTAGATTTAAGGATTTGAGAATACATTTAGGTTTTAAGTTTAGGTTTAGGTTTTAGGTTATAGGTTTAAGTTTAGGTTTTAGGTTTAGGTTAAGGTTAGGTTATCGGTTATAAGTTTAGGTTATAGGTTATATGTTATGGGTTAAGGTTTAGTTTGTAAGTTTTGGTTTAGGTTAAGGTTATAGGTTTAGGTTTAGGTTTAGGTTATAGGTTTAGGTTAAGGTTAATGTTTAGGTTTAGGTTATATGTTATAGATTATAGGTTATAGCTTTAAGGAATTGAGAATAGGTTAAGGTTTAGGTTTAGAAAATTGGGTTCGGGTTCGGGATCAGGTTTAGGTTTGGGTTTTCAAGTTTAGGTTTAGGTTTAGGTTAGGGAGTTGAGATTGGGATTATGTGTAGGTTTAGGTTTAGGTTAAGGTTAGGTTATAGGTTACAAGTTTAGGTTATAGGTTAAGGTTTGGGTTATAGGTTTTGGTTTAGGTTTTAGGTTTAGGTTATAGGTTATAGCTTTAGGGAATTGAGAATAGGTTACAGGTTTAGGAAATCGGGTTCGGGTTCGGGATCGGGTTTAGGATCGGGTTTAGGTTATCGATTTAGGTTTAAGTTATATGTTATAGGTTTAGGTTACAGGTTTAGGTTAGGTTATAGGTTATAGGTTTAGGTTTAGGGTATATGTTATAAGTTATAGGTTAAAGTTTAAGTTATAAGTTAAGGTTTAGGTTTAGGTTATAGGTTTAAGGTGTGGTCCTTGCAAATACAGATATAAATACGGTCTGTCCAAATGGTCAGGCCCCTTTAATGCTGTCCATAAGAAATGGACAACCTCATCATGGTCATAAGAGCGGTTCCCACCTTTCAGGAACCCCTGCTCAACATCCGGATAGCTCCGATGCACATCCAGATCTGCTTCATCAATTTCGAGATAATACATAAACACGGGCCTGTCCAAATGGCCAGGCCACCCATATTGTTGTCCATAAGAAATGGACAGCTTCATGGTGGTCATAACAGCGATTTTCACCTTCTAGGGAACCCCACTCAATATCCGGATAATTCCGACGCACATCCAGATCTACTTCATCAATTTCGAAATAATATATAAACATGGGTCTGTCCAAATGGCCAGGTCACCCATATTGCTGTCCATAGGAAATGGACAGCTTCATCATGGTCATAACAGCGGTTCCCACCTTTCAAGGACCCCCACTCAACATCTAGATAGCTCCGACACACATCCGGATCTACTTCATCAATGAATCATATAGTATGAAGGAAAGAATACTCACTAATTTAGCTAGCAAGGAGAGAAAGTGTGAGTGCTTGGAATGTCGCCCTTTCTTTGAATAATGGATGCATATTCCACAATGCAATCTGAGAATGAGTAAGTTTTTTAGTTTCTCCGACAATGTATATGGGCACAGATTTACAAATAAAGATTTTAAGCTAAACCAAAATAGAGATGACAGTGCTTGGCACTTCCTCCCAATCTTGGTCCTCAAGATAAGTGGTGCTCACATGGACTGCATCAGAATTTAAGCTAAACCAAAAGAGAGAATACAAGAAAGAGATTACTACCTGGCCAGACATAACTTCACCATTGATCCAACTAATGTTAATTCCAGCATAAAGGCATGCTTTGTAGTATTGGCCCCTACACAAACCGACACACATAGCCTCAGCTCTTGTAACATGAGAGATATCTAGATAGCAAAGATACACATTGGATAAGATCCTTTTTTTAAACTATGGTTTGTGAAGTCAGTGAAATTTGGGACCATTTATGCAGATCTTGTTTCTCATAAAACAAGAGACATGCTGCTATTAAAGAACGAAAAATGAACCACATCTACTTGAAATGTGTTCTCCTATCCCAAATAAAATCCAATTAACAGAATAAGATGTAACTATGTAGCCAAACCAGAGATCAAATGTATAAACATGTCAATCAGAGCAATACTTCAAACAGTTTCTTTTAGTTAAAATGAGGAAGAATGGTAAAGTAAAACAGAAGGTAAGATCTTAAGACTAAAAAATTTTCTATTTTCCCCTTTGAAGGTTAAGGCAAAATCTGTTACAACTCAAATTCAACAGACCTAGAAACCCAATCCTCGACGCCATTAAACCTAGAAAGAACTCTGATACAAATGAGTAGGGTAGCTAGACATGCATACAACTATTCAGCCTCAGCATTCAAACATGAGCTTCACATGTGATTTACATAACCTGCGTTAGGACATCTCAGCTGTATATAAAGTTGGACTTATTATATAGATAATTAGGTCCAAAGCAATAGGCGGAGCAACCCCTGATAACACCACACCTGATTAAAATGAGTAGATGGTTTAAAACAGCAATTATTACCATAAATGCATCAAGAACCTGAATGTTAACAGTCCAATCTAGGGTCCAGGTCATCTACATGGTAGATCCAAATTGATGCACAACTTTGATGTTTTTTTAAAAAAAAATAAAAACCTTTTTCACTCTCCATTTAGCAGGATGCAAACAACATCAAAACCAATACACACGGGAGGATTCGAGCCGGGACACAACTCAAATATCCTATAACTACATTTAAGAGTGCATGTAGAGAGAGCAATGGTTGGTCTAGCAAACAATTATTATGTACACACACACACACACATAGTTTACCAAATGCTGAGTGTCAGATGGTATCATTCTACAACACCAACCAAATGCAGACTTATGGAAATATAATCCAAAAATGGGCCTCCAAAAAAAACTTTTTCAAAAATAATAACAAGAACATACCAGAAAATGATTATCTGGTCAGGCTTCTTTTTCCCTGAACTCATATAGAAATATAGTAGAAGTTCCCTAGAATCTTTCTTGAAAGTCATAATCTACTATTGCTGGGAGGTCAAGTTGAATTAAGATCAACGAAAGAAGTTACCTTTGCCAATCTGGCAATAATTCGTCTTTTACGCTCTTTGTTAGCATCCATGGGGCTCTTGAAATTACCAACCAAGTTCTTTTCATCATTTTCTATTAGCAAAGAGGACTCCTACACACATGGGTCCAAACCAAATTGCAACTCAAACCAACAAAACTCAGATATGGAAAAATTTGGGAAGCAAATTGTCAGTTTGAAAAGTTAGGAAAAAGCACACCTATGGCTCATGGATGAGAGTTTCTGAATCACCCATGTCATTCAAATGTCGCACAATGCCTTTCTTCTAGAAGTTCAGCATACAAG
This sequence comes from Magnolia sinica, assembly GCF_029962835.1. Lineage (NCBI taxonomy): Eukaryota > Viridiplantae > Streptophyta > Magnoliopsida > Magnoliales > Magnoliaceae > Magnolia > Magnolia sinica. The sequence continues at coordinate 19,586,795 of NC_080581.1, forward strand.
GCTTGGATCATGCCCGAAAGGTTTTTGAAAATTTGACAAATTTCCTATAGGTTCTTCTTCATAAGCACCATGAGAGACTTTTAATTCATTAAAAAAAAAAAAAAAAAAAGACAAGATTCTGAAACATTCAAAATTGAAATCTGCACGGCATGCTAGAGTGGGACAAATGGTGTGGCATTTGTTGAGCCTCCAGGTGTCACTCCATTTCCATTCTGAGACCCACAGAACTTGATTATGTTGACTTCATTTGCATTAGTACATACAGGATTCCCTTGAAGCCTGATCATCATGTTAAACAAATCACTTAAATCGCCATGGCAACCAAGTACAATATTTCATAATTGAAATACAATTCATTGGAAATAAATCACTTAAATCACCATGTAAAACAAATCATTCGCCTTGTGTTATTGGAAACTATCATAGAAATAAGAGGGGCTGTAAAAATTCGGATCGAACTTTTCAGATGGCTGTAAAAATTCAATATGTTATGGATTTTTTATCTGCACTTACCAAGAAAACAGTGAACGCTTAAACAATCATTTGGGAAAAAAATGGAAAAGTGATTACCCGCTTGCAGAACTTCCTGAAACAACATAAATTACTTCTTCAGGCTGTTGCTTGAAAGGACTTTCTTCCCATAAGGGCTGCTCCGGAGTGCTAGAACATGGGGCCTGATGGCCTCCACAAAAGCTACATTAATAGCACCCTACTCTGCAGTAGAACAGTGACAAGGTTACAATCAAGAAAAAAAGAAAGGAAAGAAGAAGAAGAAGATTTTCTTCAGTAGAGATTTTCTTCCACTATGAGATCCCTTGTCCAACAATCAATTTGGTCCTACAACTAGATATGTGGCTCGCAAGTAAGTTGTTATCTATCAACAAGGACAACATGCTAAAATAACTTCAAAACTGCCCAAGGATCCTATTTTTAAGCTTAATTTACTCAAATAAACTAAATAATGATAATATACCATGTTACTCAATTTTTTTTAATACATATGAGCTTTGACTAGAGTTTAAATGATTCTTCTATAACAAATGGCAGAATTAATGCTGAAATTACAATTATGTTAGCGTCATTTATTATGGTAAGGATTCCAATCCACTAGAGATAATTAGTCTTTAGATGAATAGAAGATCGACAGCCCTTGCGTAACTTGCATCAATATCAAAGAAATGAACATGTATATACACTAACGAGAAGTACATGTTAAAGATGTTGGTGGATTTTGAGTGGAGTTAGAAAAGGTCACCTCAGTCAAACTAGGCTCTATGAAGTTCCTCACCCAAAACCCATGAACACTTCTCCCTTCCTTAAGCCTAGCGGACCAACCACATGTTGTAATCGCACTCACCATTGTCGTAGGGCTCGATCTCATTCCCGCCCTTCCCATCTCCTGAAACAACTTCAGCCCACAACCCGGATTCCCCCCTCTCAAATACCCTGCAAGCATGACATTCTAAGAAACCACATTTCTCTCTGGCATTACATCAAACAAACTGCGAGCACTAACCAAGTCGCTCATCTTTGCATACCCATCAACAATCGAGTCCCAAGAAACTAAATCCCTCAAAGGCATTACATCAAACACCTGCTGAGCGCATCCCATGAGCCCACAGCTCGCATACATATGCACCAAAGCATTCCTCACATGGACAACTGCATCGACCCCATTCTTCACCCCCTACCCGTGGCACTTCTCGCCATCATCCGCACACCCCTTCTTCGCGCACGAGCTCACCAATGGTGGGAACGTGTAGCTATTCGGTAAGAACCCTCTCCGTAGTATCTCGAAATAGAACTCCACAGCATTGCCAGGATCGGACGACTGTGAATATGCCTTGATAACGGTGTTCATGCAGAAAGAGTCGGGAGAATTGATCTGGCGAAATATCAAGAAGAGCTTTCCCAAAGCTCTGATTAGGGAACGGAGAGAGAGAGAGAGAGAGAGAGTGAGTGAAATACGGGCATTTGGGCGCGGCTCTGTTTTGAGCGCGCGCCCAAAATTGGGGTTTTTTTTACGGACGGACGAAGGAGGTGCGATCAGGGGATCCGTGGGGCCCACCATGATGTATTTCGTTAATCCATTCCAATCCATAATTTTAATAAATTATTTTACTTAGGAACACCAACTTTCAGGTATATTGAAGGCCCAAGTGGACCACACCATAAGAAGCAACAGTAATTTAATATCAATGTTTCCTACCGTGTGGTCCACTTGAGCCTTAGATCTAGCTAATTTTTTTTTTTCATCCTCTAAAGTAATATTTACAAATATATAGACGGCTTAGATAGAACATATAGTTTTTTTAGGCCTCATAGAGCCCCTTACAACACTATTAATTATTAATGGTGTATCAACTTTTTAGCTACGGATTAAAACCGTAGCAACTATAGCTAAGGTTTATATCCGTAGCAAAAAAGTAACGTGGTCTGAATCCTTTGCCCCTTTTTTTGGTAGTGTAAGCGAATATTATGAGACCAGAAAACAACAGACAAATGAATTTTGTTTTATCAAATTTCTCTCTAATCTTTGTCTTAGGTTTGAACCTATGCGATCTTAGATTCTTAGAGTTGGTGAAATTCCATTCGATATAGAGGCATTTGCTTGGGTTCATCATGAAAGTTGTATAAATACATGAAGTCCATCTACATCTAATAACTTGGCTTTTATTCTTCACTAATAAGGAAGGTGAAGTCATAGGTGGTTGCGGTCATAGTAGACAGTCTGGTGGTAGAGATTCAAGAGGAGGTGGTTTTAGATGTACGAATATTTAGAAAGATCGTGATATAGATTTTGATGGTAGATGTTGTTGTAGCCGTGGTCATTGACAATGCTCTCACTATAGTCTTTCTAACTGCACTATTAATGAGTTGGGATTTCACTAGTCTATCTTGCAAATCAAGTTCAAATTTTTTATCACAGGTTTAAGAACTATGGCTGTAAGCCCATATTAGCCCATTCTAAATCAAGAACCGCATGGCATAGTTATGTTGTCCAATGATAAATATATGTCAAATTGTTAAAAGATCATTTTACCCATGGATCCTTCTCTACTACTGCTCTTGTTCAATTATGTATGATATGTATTGTTTTCTCTAAAAGTATTCTTTAAGGTATTGATTTTTAAGCTTTAGACATATTATTAGTGAGCATAGTGTTTCGTCTCAGGTAGATAAGCCTACTCCTATTTCTTCTATAACATTAACTAACAGCACTATAATATATGTACCTTTGTTGTGTACTAATTATCATACTTCACTAAATCTTGAATGCACATGCGCCAGTAACGAAGATTTTAAAAATGTTTTGAATTAATGTAATTTTAACTACATGTCATTTAATCAATTAGATGATTTTATCTATTTTAATTTTTAAATGATAAAATCATTTTCTATTTTATGTGGTATTCCCACATTTACCTCAAACAATCAGACTCCTTTGATTAAAAAAGAATGCCCAACTGATTTAGACCATTTCATATTCACGGCGGTCCGTTTATGACAATCAGATATGTCACACGTATGACGCATGGGACCAGGACCCTTTGCATGGATCATTCGTTTAAGGTACTGTACAATGCTCGGGTGAATATTTTGTACGGTGCAGTTACCTCCTGTGTAAGGATCCAAAAGTAGAATCGATGGCCGTACCCTATATGGCCCCAGATCGGAAGATCCTCTCCATTAAATGCTTGAACCTTAATGGTTGGATGTGAACTGTTGTTTTGTTTTTCATTACCGTCTATTTCTTTGCATCCCATGAAGAGTTGTGAGCTTTTCTAATGTGGGGTATTTTCGGCACCTGGGCCGTCCATATCTAGGCCCATCATACCAATGGTTTGGATCACAGAACCCTGGCCTCGATTGTACAAACTGAAAACACGAACAACTTACTAGAAACATTCCCACAAGCATTGGTTGAATGTGAACTTTTGCTTTGTTTTTCTTAACCGTCCATATCTTGGCCACCAGAAAAAGTTTCTATTTTTTCCTATTCTAGGAATTTTTCGTACCTGGGTTTTCAACGGCTAGATCCATTGTATCAATGGTTTGGATGACAGAACCCTGGGCCCCACTTGTGTAAACTGAAAACACGAACAGGAAACTGTACAAACGTCCCCCGAGCACTGTACAAGAGTTTGTTTCGTTAAGCCGCGACTGAAACAAACCATCATTTGTTTCCTACTGGGGCCAACGTGCAGGGATGAATCGATATCCGAACGGTTCATATTCTCTGCCATGGTTAAAACATACGCTTAACAGATGATTCTGTTCATTAATACTTATAGCGGACTGTAGACCACTGAAAAGAAAGCATTCAGTAGCTCACATTGAACTCTACAGATCAAGGGTCAGGAACAATCTTTTTGCGTCATTATTAGATCATAGACCAATCAAAATATATATATCCCAGAGGATAGACCGTCCGATTATTCGGCCATCTCTGCATATGGGATTGAACGAGGGCGACATATGCTGGTTTTACTGACTCCCGACTGCTCAAAGGCACTCAGGTGCAAGCTATGCTTCGAGACATGCAGGCAGTTCAACCATCGATCTTGATCATCCATTAAGTTCCTTCTTCCTTCAATGGGCCACGATGAAAAAGTGACACCCATCAGACGATCGCTTCCATCCAATCAAAGTCCTGTTAGATGGACGGTGTAGATGATATACAAGAAAAGGTCCAACCATTAATATGAACAATCTATTCGGTAGGGTGCCTTATTATGTTGATGACACAACCACAACCATCCGATCCACGACTTGAAAACCGACGGCAATCAATAATTTTTTTTAAAAAGGCTAACCTATGTAATGCGACAATCCTTTCATGACTGCTATTATTACAGGTGATCCATAAAAGAGTGGGTTCAAGCAAATGGACGGTTCAGATCTACGATTGGCCTGTCTATTTGACTAGAAGCATCCGAGTGTACTTGTAGCTGAAGTGCAACCAGATGCACATGATCACTCGATATTAGGGTGCAGTAAATGTAGAGATAAGTACAGTGAAGAAGGTTGGTCTTCTTTGTATTCAATCCCTCTTCTGGCACGTTGATCAAGACGGTCCACCATTAATATAGAAAACTTTGATACTCTGCAGAGAAAGATGATCGATATACATGCACAGATAAAAATAGTAAACGTGACATAAATTTACCTCAATCTAAACGGTCCACACATGTGCCCAGCTATAGATGGACAACTACCCCAAAAATGCACCGAACATATAATCCTAACCCGATGATTGATGGACAAATCTAATGGACGGTTAAAATGGAAAAGAAGTTCAATAATTAGCAATAAGATCCGAAATTGGACAGATGCCATCTAGGCTCATCCGAACTACTTGGACGGTTGAATTGGAGATACACATATGCCAGTTGTGCAATTTCTATGTGCGTGCACACTAACAACCATACTCTACCAGAATACCAAACGATACCTCCATTCCTCTATCGCTGAGGAAAACCACACGCGTTACCAAATCTACCCAACAACTCGCCACCACAGCACCAGCACATAGATACAATTCAATCCATGACAGAAATCATGTGAAAAAATTCAAGCAATAAAAGCATATACACCATTCTTCAGTGTATATACATATACACATACACAAACACATACGTTGCATGCATGCATGTAACCATATCCCGTAAACCAAACCCAAATATGAAAGCTATTTTCATACTTGTTTTGCTGGCTCTCGTCTCCACAGAGGCCACAAGGCACCATCATCGATCACAGCCACACGATCAAGATCAAGAGCTAAGGCGAACCAATCGTGGCCGTCCATCTTGCGATCCATTCTTCCGGTACCTCTTTGGAAGCTGCGGCCAATGGCCGTTCGCCCGATCCCCTACTAACCCTTTTGCACCGGCGCCGTCGCCCCGTCGACGCACTCCTCCGGTCCCACCACCCATATTTCCTCTCCCACCTCCGGCGCCGCTTCCGACGCCACCAATTCCCACATTCCCACCACCCATAGTTCCATCCCCACCACTCATTCCACCCGTTGTCCCGTCCCCAGCGCCACCAACGGTCCCGATTCCACCACGTGGACCTGTCGTCGTCCCGTCCCCACCAATCATTCCACCCGTCGTCCCGTCCCCCCCACCACTAGTTCCATCTCCACCACCACCATCCTCACCGCCCCCGCTACTTCCGTCACCACCACCACCACTCATCCCATCACCTCCACCACCATCGCCACCGCCACCTCTTGTTCCATCTCCCCCTCCGCCATCATTGCCATTGCCTCCACCACCATTTATATTTCTCCCACCGCCGCCTCTCGTACCTTCACCACCACCCCCACTAGTCATTACACCACCAGTACTTCCTACATTACCACCACCCACTGTAATTCCGACATCTCCCATCGTACCGATGTTTTCTCCACCACCATCCGATCCGTTCGATGTTCTCCCACCACCATCCGACCCGTTTGATTTCCTCCCACCACCATCTGATCCAACAATCCCACCCGTTAATCCACAACCACTGCCACTTCCCCCACCAATCGTGCCATTACTGCCTCCACCGGCGGACAACATCGATGGGCCAACCCTGCCTCTGCCACCTCCATCGAATGATGATACTGATGCGCCCGTTCTACCTCTGCCGCCACCATCCAGCGACGATACAGGTAGCCCGGTGCTGCCGCTGCCATTGCCACCTCCATCAGACGATGATACGGTTGGCCCCGCACTGCCATTGCCACCTCCATCAGGTGATGGTATTGTGGGGCCGACGCTGCCGATGCCTCCTCCATCAGATGATGGTACTGGTGGGCCGACGCTGCCACTGCCACCTCCATCAGATGATGGTATTGTGGGGCCGACGCTGCCACTGCCACCACCATCAGATGATGATACCGGTGGCCCTACACTGCCATTGCTACCTCCATCAGATGACAGTGGCCCTGCACTGCCATTGCCACCTCCATCAGATGACAGTGGCCCTGCACTGCCATTGCCACCTCCATCAGATGATGGTATTGTCAGGCCGACGCTGCCACTGCCACCTCCATCAGACAATGATAGGGATGGCCCTGCACTACCATTGACACCTCCATCAGATGATGGTATTGTAGGGCCGACACTGCCACTGCCACCACCATCAGATGATGATACTGGTGGCCCTACACTGCCATTGCCGCCTCCATCAGACGATGATACGGGTGGCGTTGCACTGCCATTGCCACCTCCACCAGATGATGTTATTGTTAGGCCCACACTACCTCTACCATCCCCAAGTAATGATGGTATTGTCGGGCCGACGCTGCCTCTTCCGCCTCCATCAGATAATGATATCAACCCACCGTCGCTGCCTCTGCTACCGCCAGCAGACGATGATATCAATCAGCCAACGCCTGTTATGCCTTCCCTTCCCTTCTCTCCTCCTTTCAAGAACTGAAAATTTCTACCTTCTGGTATCACTACAGCAAGTGATACAATGCCCTCAGTTGTATAGGGAAATCTCAGTCGTCCAATGAATTGCACCTTTGGCATGTAACATACTTTTGCGCAGAGACTACTCTCATCCAAGCAGATTCTAGTTCCTGTATGACTGAATGTATTGTATCCTTCTCAATTTCTCTGTCCTTTGGCTAAGAAATAAATGAGGTTGATGTATGGTTCTAGAATGGTTAAATTACAAAGTGTATTTTCATGGTTTTAAGGTGTAATTATACATGATTTTGAGTCTTATAGATGAATTACATTTACCTGTCTTGTGTATATTTACGTTCTTCCTCCCTCTTATTATTATTATTATTATTATTATTATTTTAAACCGTAAGATGGCATGCTCAACTCAAGCTGAAATGTCATCAATGGGACCTCCACCATCAACCTAACCGTCCAAACCATGTTGCATAATGTGTTAAATCTTTCTGTAATAGGGTCTATCGATGCCATTTACAAACCCAATTAACAAAATATAAAGTGTCGTCCGGTTGATCCAAACAAGGTAGACAATAAATCAAGCCAAAATTTTGTTTTTGAACCATGGTTCGAGCAAGATTTTCAAATCCTATTTTGCCAAACTGTATTCGCATGAGACTCGCCACATGCCATGGAGATGTTTTTATGATTACAATTAGGGGTGTACACGAACTGATCTAGCTCGGTTAGTTGGCTCGACTCGACTCGAAAAAGCTTGATTCAACTCGGTTCAAATCTGAGTTCGAGCCAAGTTGAGCTGATTTTTTGAGCTCGAAAATGAGTTCGAGCCGAGTTCGAGCTGGCCTCAACTCGACTTGACTCGGATCGAACCCAACTCGGATCAAACCAGTTCAGCGACTCGGTTACTTTGATATTGATGTTGCTCACCAAGTGTTTGATGAAATGACTCAACGAAGTGTGGCTGGTGGTAAGGAAGGTATGTATATGAAACAACTACCCTTTTTTTCTTCATTTTTATGTTACTTAGAAGGTGTTTGATAAAATATCTGTAAAACCACTGCTGTTATTTTACATACAGTGAGATTTTGAAGGTGTAGTCCATGTGTTTGTGAAAATGTGGTACATGCGAACTCGGCTCGAACTGGTCTGAGTTGTTGACCGAATCGAGCCGAGCTAGCCAGTCAGGCTCAAGGACCGAGCCAAGCCAAGTTTGAGCTGGGGTCAGCTAGTGGCCGAGCTGAGTCGAACTGAGGCTAGCTCAACTTGATTTGACTCGGTGAACGCCCCCAATTACAATTGAAATGAAAATTTTATAAGTTAAAAGACCAGTCATACTTTATATATATATAGGTCAGAATGTTGGGTATACTCCATGAAATGAGCATATATGTCAAATGGATGTTGAGACAAATGAGTGAAAAGACAAGGAACTATAGAATTAGAAATGGATATGTTTAAGGAAATTTAGAAGTAACACTAATGTATAATAAGACAAGTAAAGGTAGACTTTAATCAGAGGGCCTGAACTGGTATAATTAGAAGCTTCAAAAGGACAAGGGAAAGGCTCAACAGGATGTGAATGGAGGTAATAAAAAGATACTTGATAACCTATAGTCTAAGGGCATTTGTTAAATCTAAAATCAAAAGTCCGAATACGAAATCTAAATCTGAAATCTGAAGTCGAAAAACTAATGGTGAATCTAGAATAATTTGTTTATTAACTAATGTCTGAAATGTTTGAAATATATTAATTTGACACATTTACCCATATGAAACAATTGTGATTGAATCCCTATCTTAAAAAACTCCATGAATTTCACCGAAATGTTTATTTGTTATCTAACATATTGAAAAGGTCAAAAACAGCTAGATGAAAAGATGACACAAATATCAACATGATATTTATTTTTCCCTTCAATCCAGGTCTGTATGACCTAATCAACAAGTTTGAAGTCAAATAAACATTACAGTGGTCACTAAGAGACTTTTTATGGTGGGCGCTTAATCACTATTGTTTTCTTTTGTTGTGATCTACTTGATATTTATATACAACTCATTTTTTATATCAATGATCTATTAAATGATTTGGAAAATGGATTAATGATGTAGATGAAACACATACATCATGGTGGGCCCACAGAGCACCGACCACTAGCCACCCGGCTAGTGGTACTATCACTGGCCAAACCACGTCCCTAGGTGTGAGCCAGATTTCATGGGAAAGCCTTTCCCAGGAAGTCCACCGCTAGAAATCTAAGTGAGCCCCATTGTGATGTTTGTATGAAATCCACCATGTCCATCCGTTTTATGAGATCATTTTAGGACATAGTGCTAAAAATGAGCCATATTCAGTACTCAAATGGGCCGAAATTGTGAGGATTGGACACCCATAATTAAAATATTTATGGGGCCACATGAGTTTTCAATCATGCTAATATTTGCAGTTTGAGTTCATCTCACTAGAATGACAGTATGAGAGTATGAATTTTGGTTTTTGTGAAATTGTGTTGGAAGCTATGAAGTCTAATCATGGGAGAAAACTTAACAAGTAATGTGCAAGGAAAGTTGTCCATGTAGGTTTTTATTATTGGGAGGAGAACTAGGTGTCGATGCTAGATTGCGCTCACAAGTGTTTTTTCGAGCTTTTGTGTGTGTTTGTAACTTGGGATACTGTATGTTTGATTTACAGTCATCGCTAGCTAATTACTCATATTTTCATCATCGAGTAAACCTTATAGAAAACTTAAGAGAATGAATTGGAAGCGATTTCCTATCACGCCCCAGTTTGCATAATCCAAGTCTATTACTCATTTTCTGAAATCCCTGAGTATTAATCTTTAAAGATCGTCTAAATTTCAAACATATTTCTTTTTATCATTTTTCAAGAGTAAACATTTCAACAAAAGAGAAATAAATAAAACATAAAGGAAAATTTGCACACACATTTAAAATATACGAGCGGTTGCCCACATGGCTTGTACAAACCAATGTTTCATTACTAACAATTACGAGAATGAAACAATTTAATACATGAAAGAGAATAAAATGCAGCTAGACTTGAGCTGCAAGATTGCGCAACTTCTTTTGAGTGTAAATACAGCCATACATCCCTAATATCTATGTTATGCTCCTTATTAATATGAACATCAAGTATCTTTCAAATCATCTGTATCATCTATATAGTTGTGTATTCAAGCATGAGTAGCTAGCTCGTTGGAAATTTTCCTTAATATTTCACACCACCGCATTAGTTGAGTATAGTTTAAACAATAAAACATACAAAACAATCTACGATACAATATTATTAAAATGCATGAATACATGAATGCGCATTAGTCTGAAGATGCTCACATCCAAGTGGCTTTTGGGAAAAACTTATGAATAGTGCGAAACCCACATACAAGTCGCTAGTCACCAACGAAAATACACAAAGTACGTGCTAAAAGTGATTAGCTTATACAAATTAGGTCGACTGTTAGTAGTATGGGGGCTAGCGAAGCATACCGTGACAGATGATACGTGTTACATCATTCAAAATTAGAAACCCGTTATCACCTATATGTCATGCATATATGATTAACCCAATCGTTATTATTGAAATTGTGAACAACCATTTTAAGAAAGCTCAAAGGTCACTCACTATGAGGGACTCGTCACCTAGCATAAGCCGACAGATCGGACGTATTGTTCATACCACCATCCCCGACTCACGAGACTTCAATACTAGGATGTTTAATGGTAACCTCATCACCTAGTGACCAATTATACTTCAACAAAGTGAAACTTAACATCGCGAGGTTATACGAAAATAATTCATCAAAGCCATGTAGGGTAAATATTTTATCAAAGCTATATAGGGTAAATATTCCATCAAAGTCATACATGGCAAATAGTTCATCAAAGGATGCCATAAAAAAATGAATTATCCCAAAAAGCCACATAAGTACAAATGATACACAAGATGGTAAGTCTACAACAAAATTCCATTTAATTCATTAGACAAAAATGGCCACTAGTTCGATGGTCTATTGTAATCACAATCAATCAATTTTACATCCCAAATATGAATGTGTGTGTGTGTGTGTTTGTGTGGAGTTTTCTACTAATTGATATGGTAATTCAAGCTTTGTAAACAATCACTACCAAAAAAAGGTAAAGGATACAGATCACGTTAGTTTTTGGCTATGGATATAAATCGTACTATATATACTACGGTTTTAATCTGTAGCTAAAAAGTTGACACACCATTAACAATTACCGGTGTTGTAAGAGGCTTTATAGGGCTTTTAAAAAAAATATATGTGTCCTACCTAAGCCTTACATCTATTTCAAAATATTACTTTAGAGCATGAAATAAAAAATCAGCTAGATCGAAGGCTCAATTAAACCACACGGTAGGAAACATGGAGATTAAATCACATTGTCTTCTTATGGTGTGGTCCACTTGAGCCTTCAATCTACCGTAAGTTTGGGTTAATAAATTAAAATAATTTAATAAAATTAATTGTTGGAATGAGTAAAAAAATACATCATGGTGGGCCCCACGGAGCCCATATTAGGACCGTCAATAGTCCGTCTTAAGAACTAACGCCCAAATTTGGTCGCGCGCTCAAAACAGAGTCATTTCCCAATCCTCTCTCCCTCCCGATCTCTGCTCCATCACTCTCATTCTCCTCCCTCTCTCTCCAATGCATCTCTGCCGTCTCTTCTATCTCTCTCTATTGCAGCAGTCGTGAAGCTCCTACCCGAAGAAACTTCTTGTTTTAAACACGAATGTGGACAGTAATCGAGATCTGATCTTGTGATGTTCAGTTAGGGTTCACTGATTTTGATAATTATTCTTGATACTGTTAATAGATTTTGGATTTTGTAGATCTGTTCATTTGTATCAGATTCTCTTTTATCTTTGCAATTTCTTGAGTCTATGTTAATCTTTTCTTTTGTAAATTGGGTTTTACAAGTTAGTGATTTGGGGAATCTGATCAGATTCTATGCTCAATGGCACTCGTGTTTGCTCCCCTACTATTCGTTTGATCAGTTCATACACAAGGTGGAACAAGTAGGTGCCGCCAAATGTGTACAGGTAAGCCGCTTCGAATGTTAGGTCTTGCACATCTTTGCTCCGCACACATGTGCTGTAAGCTGTGTTAGTTAGGATTTTACTCAGATCAACTTTCCTCTGTTAGGACATTGTAAAGGAAGCTAGTACAGGGAAAGATGCAATGGACAGGCCATGTATCTTGGTCCAGAGGCTTAGGTTCTGTATTGAGCTGAAAAGGACAAAATCTTGGCTTATCTCTCTTCACTGAAATTGGGCTAGTCCACTCTTCGGCTCCTGTTTATTTGACTGGCCATATTTTTCAAATGATCAGTCACAGTTATACAGGCACGATTGAATTCCTGTGTTTTTCTGATATCAAGATTTATAGATCCTTAACCTAGGCATTATGACCATGAAAGCCTGTTAGCTGATGATTTTGATAGAGGTCAGCTATTACAAATGATGTTATTTTGATAGAGTTACTCATTTGAAATGTTTCTGCTCATTTGAAAGATCATATGCATGGCAGTAGTTTGTTTTTTTGCCAATGAAAATATTCTTGTATTGATGTTCTAGTATATGCATATGGTGAAGCAGGACCAATTTCTGCTCATTTGAAATTTCTTGCAAGAGATGGCATGCAACTATGTTAAGTTTCAGCTTCTTTGATATTTCCTGCAAGAGAAAGCTAACAACTATTGAGTGTGAAATGTTCTAGTAAGCCAGGGGTTCTGGGTGGTCAGATTTTCTACGAGCAGGGCCTTAATCTTCTAAGCTTTTGGTTCGTTTGTTGTTTAGTTAGTTTGCTAGCAGGGCCAGTTTTTGTCGTTCCTGGTGAAGTATGCAAGTTGTCTCCATCCTTGTTGGAGCCTTTCATGTGGTCTATTTGCTTATTTGCCCAAGCTTCTTCAAGTTTTGTCTCTCTCAAATTTCTGTCGTTCAAGTTGGATTGGAGCATCAGTTTTAAGGTGTTCTTTTCTCAGAATATAGGATGGTAATTTTGGATTGGTAAAAATATTAACCAAGATTGCAATGGTCCATATTTCAGATTGCATGACCCGGAATGGAAAATGTATTGGGGTTGGCAAATTTTGGTAAACATCATTGACAACAAAATGATGCCTTGCCTATTAATGCAATGCCTAAATTGAAAAAACTTAATAATTTTTGTGGCAAATAACGTCTTGGTCCTATTGTTATTCTAAATGTTATTTCAGCAACTCTTAAAGGATCTTCCGATCTGGTTAAGTGAGTTCTGGTTTTATGGGATTCTGTTGAGTTGTTAAATGAGGTTGGGGATTAGCTACAACCTTTTGGAGGCCTATTGCTGTTCTAAATGTTATTTCAACAACTCTTAAAGGCAGTTCTTTGGTTTTGATGGAGACCTGTTTATGCCGTTTGGAGGCTATCTGAAGAGGAACATTTAATTTGACAAACATTAAGCTATATTTTGTAGGATGTGCAAGCATGTAGGAGAATTTGAATCGAATTTTCTGTCTGACCTTGAGGGAGGCCAATTGCCAATAAAAGACTCCCATGATGGTTTGGAAGGTAAAGTTGGAGGACAACAATTTGAAAACTCTTCTTGGGACATTCAGTCATTTTTTGAGGTTGACCATATCGGTATTGTTAGCTTGCAAGATACTTCATATATTAGTTATAGTTTGAAACACAACTAATCTGTGTTAAGTTTCAGGTGAATTATGGATGAATTTGGATGGTGACCTTTCTCCCATATGTCTGAATATCTTGCCATTACTTTCCTCTTCCTCACAATTGTAATGTTTTCATGTCTTTATTGCTTAACTACATTATATCATTTGTCTGAAATTTATATTCTCATGGCAAGCAGTTCCTGACATAGCATGTGTTGGTACAGGTCTTCATCCTCCTTTTTTATTCTTCCTGCTAACTTTCTATTACTCTCTACTGTGAGTCCTTGATCTCATTGAACTCTTTTACAGTACTTACAATCAGAATTATGATCGGCAGATCATGGTTGGCAGCTATTCTTTTTCATGTCTATGAAAGGTTTGTTATGACTTATAAACTATGTTCGAAGATTTCAGGCTGAATTGAGAAAACCACTCTTTTATATTAGATAAATGGCATTGATTCAATCATCCACTCAGCCAACACTTTATCCAATCCTTTTTCTCTTCTCATTATAGTGCCAGGTTCCCTACTTTGGTGGGCTAGGAATGTGATGTTAGGTTCAGTCTTGGGAGCGGCATTTTTTTTCCCTCTTGGTAATATTCTTATTCTCATTTATTTATTGAATGAGTCAAAAGCTTACCGTTCGTTGCTTCCAAATATAAATTGGCACTGCTATGTTAATTTACACAAATACGACTTTTGTATTTTTCATGGAAGATATTGTGTGCACATTGTATACTAGGAGACTGCACGTCTCTTGCCATCTGATAGCAGATAGGAGGAATCTTAACATGCATTTCCAAATAGGTGTTTAAAATTTCACATTTTGTGAACCGCGTGAGATTCCCATGAATTGTCTTTTATCAGTCGAAGTTGCGCTCTTTATATGAAAACCAAAAAAAAAAAACAGAGAATATGGAGAAAGCTAATCCTCTCATTTTTATTTTTATTTTTTTCTCTTTAGAAAATGATTTTTTGCTGAAACAGGTATGTGATCGAGTGATTGTGATGTGGTTTTCGTCATCTTTGAATGATAAGTTGTGCAATTATCAACAGCTATCAGCTGAGTTTTGTTTTTGCTCTTTCATTGGGAGAGTTTGGAGAGCGAGAAGAGGACCCCATCATCATCTAGCATGGGGCTTTTTGGATTGACATAAGGTGGCAACCATCAGAAACCATCTTCCTAGCAGATTGGTGGTTCATTCTACATCAGATTGAATGCTTCTTCTTGAAAGGTATGTAGAGCGTTCTCTTGCATAAAATTTCAATTTTTGGTTTCTCTATATTTTCAGTGATGATTTTGAACTCTTTTCTACTATGTAATCTATTAATATGCTTTTTGAATTCCTTGATTTAGTATTTTACTATGTGTATTATGATAAAACCTTAGTTCTCTAGTTAAAGTCATGTCTTGTCTCCATATTCTTCCTTTAATTTAGAGGACATTTTGGTCAAAACAAGGGCAATGAGGAGACAAGCATTGTGCCATACTCCAATGCCCAAGTTTCTTAACTTCTACCTTGGGTTTGATTTGGGCTTAAATGCTTTCTCTGTTGACAGATCCTGTAACATTATCATATCAGACTCATCATTGGGCTCTTTAAAAAAAAAAAAATCATGGGTGGGCTGACAATAACAAGTTATTTGATTTCTCCTTTACAATGTTGAATCATGCCTTTGTTTCTAGCAGATTCCCCAGTTCTCTACTTGGCATTTGTGACATGTGCAATATTCAAAGTACTGCATTATATGGCCTTCCATTGCAGGTTCTAGTTCATGGTTGGACAAAGGCGACGGAGCATTTGAAACAATACTGCTCAAAAAATGTTTGCCCTCATGTATATGCTTCCCAGATCGAAGAGACAATCGACGTCAAATCGAATCTGTGTGCCTATAAGGTATCAATAGGAATGTCCTTAAGTTTTTTATGGACAAGCAATGGTTGAATATGCATTCTTTTTTTTTTCTTTTTTTTGTCATGAAGGTCCTTTTCCTTGAACTCAAGAAAGAATTGAACTTATTTTTATTCTTGGAAACTGGATGTAGCGTTCTTTTACTGCGATATAGATGGGATTTCCCTTTAATTGCACTGTGACATGACTGTACATGTTGGAGGTAAAAGAACCCATGGAAGATATCTACTGTTGAGGCAGAGGTTTGAGGTTAGTTTCTATTCTAGAGAGCATTGGGTTGGATCGTTGCCTGTAGGAGACCTCACAAAACTAATACCTGTTTGGTTTCAATATAGTTTCCAGGGGTCCAAGCCATTCCTTTAGAAGAGCAAGCCTTGCAACCTATAAAACCAGTTGAATTTAGTAGGCAATAGACGCAGCTGCCTAAATTGACAACGAATGAGAAATTGCAAAACCACAGGTCCTCTCCTGTTCCAGTGCTAGACGCTAACATAGAAGATCCGAGCAAGATCGCCTCTACAATGATTGATCTCAACTGATTCATGGGCAGCCTTCAAATACACAGGTGTGCATGTTATTGGCTTTCAATATGATATGTATATTTTGGTTTTGTTTTTTAGAGGTTGCGAAGCTAAAGTTAACCAATCTGCAAGTTACGCGAAGTTTAGTGTAATTTTGTGTCCATAAGGTGCAGGGGACGAATGCTTTAAGCGATAACAATCATGAGTGTGCAAGTGTAATTCCAATGGGATCTTGCTATCAAGATCTAAAGAAGTAAGGTAGATTCTATTCTTCTCATTTATGCTAGTTCACTGGTCTTTTTGTTTAACCATTTCTTGATTAAAGGAAGAAAAAGAAAAAGATAAGGAGCCTTACTTCTTCGGCCTTCTGAGTTTTGGATGTCCTAAAAAAGAAAAAGATCAGAGTTGTTTAGACTAATCATTGGTTAACATCTATAAACCAACGCCATGGTGCATGGGGTGTTTTTTTTTTTTTTTTTTAAAGCAGGAGTGCATGGGACTGAAATGTACAATGCATCTCTTGAATTTTTGTGGAAATGCATGGGAATTGTTATACATGCTTTGTTGAGTTCTTTTGAAATGCTTCATTTTGTATGGTAAAACTTTCTTTAAAATGATGCTAAGTTAAGAAAAAAAGAAAGATAAAGGATTGCGAGTTATGATTTCCTGAGATATTTAAAGTTTCATGAGTTGCATAAAAGTTCACACTTCGTTAAAAGCTAGGGAGAGACTTAGTTGCTAGCTTGTATGCTATATTCAAATCTTGGATTCGTAGAACTGCCTTGCTCTTGTACTTCTTTTCTTCTTAAACAAGGTAATCTATACTAGTGGAACTTTTTCCGTTCTCAATATGTCGTTGTCGTCTTTTCATCATCATCTTTACATTAGCCTTCCAACACTTCGGTGTTGGCTTTTGAATGGTAGATTGGCAAATCTTTTATGACACCGAACACCTATCTTCCATTTTTACCTGGGGTCTTGAACAGACTATATGGTGGTACCTTCTCATAATTCAAATGATCTTTGGAATCAGAGAACTTGGTTAAACGTAAAAAGAAAGAGAACCAGCTATTGCAAAACAAAATAATAGTGGATATGCCAAGATTAAATATGAAAAATGATCCAAACACATAACAAATGCGTTGAACTTTTCAAGACAAACATACTCAACAAATCGATGCGTCCTTCTATTTGTACATGCAACAACATGAAATGAGTTTTCAACGAATCTTCAACCGGATAAGGCAAAATCTCTTCATGTAGCACCAGTCCTCTAAATATATAAAAACTGACTCTCTTGCAAATCTAGGAAGTTCATGGCCTTTGATTTATGTGCAAGAAAATGCTGGACGAGAGCTAAACTTGTCATTGTTAGAATAAGTTATTCATAAAAATATCAATGGATTATTACGGAGGCATATGGCTCAGGATATAACCTAGATGTGGCACTGATATGTACACACATGGGGAAAGCTAATCTACCCAATTTCACTAGCAGTCTATCATTTTTTTATTGCAGTGATACTGCACTTTAATCTGCTTCTATTCTACCATTTTGAATTACCTAATATGGCTTAATAAAAAACCAATTTTCATCCTAATTACCTAATGGGCAAAGTGCAAGTTGTAAGTTGCTATATTCTCTCTATACTGTCATAAATGTTGTTTTAAACTAGAAATTTGAGTCAAGCTGATTGATCTTTTAGTTGTTTAAGATGTTTGAAACTTTGTTGTTTAATGTAAGTTGCATTTATTATTAGTGAATAGAGCTTAATAAAGCAACTTTAACTTAAATATGTTGTATAATGCATTAAAGTGTGTTAGAAGAAATGTAGGATGGTTCTCGTTTTGAAATCATATCCAGTGTTATGTAGCTTGGTATGCTCACATTCCTGGGTTGAAAGTTCTGACTCCATACTCATCAAAAGACGCTCAGGGCCTTTTAAAAGCAGCTATTAGAGATCTTGATCTTGTAGTTTTTCTTGAAAATGAGTTGCTGTAAGTAGCTTTTCGAACGTGGAACTATTTTTGTCATGTGAAACTTGAAGTATTTATTTGATTAGCATTGATTTTGGGATGCTCCAAATATGGAGAGTCTTTTCCTGTTTCAGCGGAAGTTCTTGATTCCAGTTTCTGCCTTCCAATAGGAAAAGCTAAGGTATGATTTTTTGGAGTGCATCACACGTTATCTGCAAATTTAATATTTTTCTTCAAGTTCCTCATCTCATGCCCTCCATTAACATATAGAACAAGGAAAAGATGTGACCATTACAACTTTTTCAAAGATGGTGGGTTATGCCCTCTAGGTGCGTGTGCTCTTTCTTTTAAGCTGTGGTGCCAATGACCAGTATGTGATCAATAGGTTTATTCACAAGTTGCTTGTGTATGTTGCACTCTTTTTGGAATTTGGTTGGTGCTTATCCTCGTTGAACTATAATAAGCTTTAGGCAGGGCAAAACTAGGTTATTTAGTGAGGGTTGCAAGCCTAGCCTGACCCAAGCTTGGCATGGGCGTAGCATAAGCTGGCCAAAGCATTTTCTCTTCAAATCTAGGAGTTAGATGATGAAGTCTTAATGGAGAATCAGAGTTAGAATGTGCTTGGTGTCACCATATCAGAGTAAGGCTGTAGTCGTTATTCTCAAAGTTGTGTTCCAGCGAACCTGTTAGCAATTCTGGATGGTTTTGGGTCTGATCCTATAGCTTGCTCTGTTTGATCATCGTCCTCTGCTCCTATTATACTTACAACCGGTGATCTGTTGTATTCTGAAATTTGTTTATTTAGAAATGTGAATGTAGGATGCATTGTATGATTTGATTGCTATTTGCAACATGAATGCATCGTTTTCAACATTAATTGTATTGCTTAGATGAGTTGTTCAATCACAGCAGGTTCTTGCAATGGTACGGACAGCATTGTTATTTTAATTTCAAAGTAGCTACGGATATTAGTCGTAGTTGTTGTTCTAAAAATGTGCGTTGCTAACTTCAGTATTTGCTACGGATTTCATTCTACTTTTAGCTACAAATATTATTTGTAGCCGTTTGTAAATTTCACTACAGAAAATTTAGCTACGGCCTATATCCGTAGCTATAATATCTATTTCTACGGATTTAATCCATAGCTATATCATTTAGCACACCAACAATCGCTACGGTAATGCTACGGACTATAATAGCAATAGGAATTTAGCTACGATTTTTATCCGTAGCTTTTTCCCCCTGGTAGTGAATACTTAAGTATGAAAAATATTCATGTGCAATCATACAAGATAAATGTTGAGCATATGATTTGAAGATATATTCCAATAACTAACACAAGTAATAATAAAATTAAATTATCAATTATCAATCAAAATTAAAAGAAAAACTATCACTTAAACTAACATGAAAACAGAAAGTTTAAGGGGAAAGGTCATCACCTTATGTGTTGAATCACCTACATTATCGATAGGAAGTGCATGCACCCTTATTATCGAATTCTACTATGAATTATGAAATTATATGGTTAGATTCAAACTCTACACACCATTTATGGTTAAGATCGTAACTTATGGTTTGTATTATTTATATTTAAGGTTTTGATGTATATATTTACATAGTGTACATATGTGATATTTAATGGGTTGATTGTAATAAAACCATTGAAATATATAATTTAACCAAAAATAAAATAAAATTTTAAACCTTAGGTGAGCTACAAACATAAGGATCACAAACAAGCAACTTGCCAATACTTTTTAACCGTCCATTTAGATGGTCAACCTTTACAGGATTTGTATCATTTTATCAGCATGATTTTAATAATGTAGTTGATATTTGAATAGTTTTGAAGCATCACTAGGGGTGTACATCAGACCGAACCGAGTCGAATCGGGCTCAAGCCGGCCCGACCCGGTCACCGGGCCAACATATCTAGCTCGAACTAGCCCCGGTCAGTAATCGAGCGAGTTCGGGCCGAGTTCGGGCCTACTCCATCTACATGGACGGACGGCGTTCTCACTTCTCCGTCTCAAATGATTAGAATAAGGATATATATATATATATATATATATATATATATATACACGGCGGAGTCGGGCCAGGTCAAGTCGAGTTTCAGAACCGAGTCAAGCCGAACTAGGACATCTTTGAACTCCGTCCGAACTCAGTTTCGGGCTGAAGAAAATGGCCCGGCCCGGCCCGAACTCAGTTCCGGATTGGGCCAAGTCAAGCTTTTTCAAGCTGAGTCGAACGAGTTAACTGGGCTAGGCCGGTTTGTGTACAGCCCTAAGCATCACTAGCACTTTATGTATACGGTGGACATGTGTGTAGCCCACCTTCATTCTTCATTTACCTGTGCTACTCTCAAATGGAGACTTTACTTTCATTTCTATGCATTTACTTGAATCCCGATATACTTTAAATACCAATTCCCGACTCTCTCAATTTACTTTTATTTACATCTATCCTAAAAGAATATCAATCCCATCAAATCCAAGTTTTTAAATAATTCACGAGGCTTAAAATTAGCCCAACAATAATTTATTCATGCTGCAGAAATAATGACCAGATTAAAATGGTACCGTTGTTATCTTAAAAGCTTCATTTTAACAAGGTCGAGCGGGGATTGGATATTACCTCTGTAAGAGCCAGACCGTCCTGTCAAGTGATCTATAGGGTCCCAGTAATGTATATTTCATCCACGCTGGTCATCCATTTTTACAGGTTATTTTAGGTAACGAGCCCTTAAATAAGGCAAATCGAAGGCTCAAGTGGATCACACCACAGGAAGAAGTTAAGATTGAATTCCTACATTTGAAAACTACTTAAAGCCCACCATGATATTTATTTACCATCCATACTGTTCATAAGGCCACACAGGCCTGTATCCAGGGAAAACATAAATATCAGCTTGATAGAAAACTCCTGTGCCCCAAAAGTTTTCAACGGTATGCTTTTAGTTCTCACTACTTTCTATGGTGTGGTCCACTTGAGCCTTTAATCTGCCTCTATTTTTGGTTCATGCCATAAAATAATCTTTCAAACTGGATGGACGGCGTGGATAAAACATATACATATCTGTGGTCCCCACAGAGCCCTCCTGGATCCGGGCCTGGATGATGACCATCCATGCACGTGTGCCTCGATTCTCGGCGGCACCTCTCCCCCCTTCCACCTCGTTCCCGCGGACGCGACTTGTCTGTGGCTCCGCACACAAGTTCAGGTGGTCGGAAGCTATGTGTGGCCCATAGAGATTCCCGTGACAAATCCACTCCGTCCATCAGTTTCAAAAGACCACAATAGGAACGAATCCAAAAACTAGGCACATCCCAAACTTAGGTAGGCCACACCATACGAAACAGCGAGAATAAAAATGTCCACCGTTCAAACCTTCCTGGAGCCGACCATGATGTTGACATACCATCCAAACCGTTCAAAGGGTAAATACCACTCAAATAAACCGTATGCACAAATATCATCCTGAGAAAGAGCTTCTGTGGCGCCTGCAAAGCTTACAATGGTAGGTGTTCAATCCTCACTGTTTAGTGTTGTGGAGCCTACCTGAATTTTGAATCTTCCTGAGTTTTATAATTCTGTCCTATTGTGATCTTGAGAAACTGATGGACGGAAGAGATTCGTCATAGGAATATCTGTGGGCCCCACATAGATTCTGGCCACATGTATTTCTGTGGGCCGAGGGGACAGGCAATTCACGTCCCCTTCCCTCCTAGAAAACCTAACAAGTCCAAGACCGTCTCCTTCCTCCCCAAAACCCAAAACCCCACCAGATGGCGTTGCTGCTCCGCTCCAGTTGCAGAAAAACCCTACAAATACAAAACCCTAGCCTCTGCCATCTCTTCTCTTCTTCTTCCTCCTCCAATGGCGGAGAAGACGATAAACCCCCATCCGCTTCTTCCTATTTAAGCAGCATCAAAGACAGTCTCCGCCAATCTCCTCCTCCTCAATCTCGATCTCGAAGCCCTTCTCCTCCTCTTCCCCGTCCCAAACCCTCCAAGATCGCCTCCCTTAAAAAAATCCGCAAAAACCTCTCCGAATTCCGCCGTCGATCCGCTGCCCCACCCTCTTCCGACGGCCGGGATTCCTCCTCCCCTCCCACCATCTCTTTCCAGGATCCCTACAAGAGCAACGTCATCGGCAAGGGCACCGACGCCAATGCAGACTCTGCCAAGCCCCACGCCAATGCTGGGACCGATCGGTCGAGGGGGATGCAGGGGGAGATCCGGAGCCCACTGTCTCTGAAGCCCTTGAAGGAGAGCTTGAAGCTGAAGCCGCCGGAAGATTCTGGGATCGGCTCTGGGTCGCTGCCGACGTCGATATTCGGGCGGGAGATGGGGGAGGTGAAGATGGAGGCGGAGTCGCAGGCGGCGTGGATGGAGTTCGTGAAGACGTATAATTTTGGGCATTTGGATGAGTATAAGCGGCAGAGGGAGATTGAGGAGGAGAGGAAGATTGAGGAGGAGAGGGGGTTTGAGCAGAAGGAGACAAAAACAATGATAAGAGGGGAGTCGTTTAAAAGCCTGCAGGATAGCTTGGTCATGTTGAAGAATTCGTCCGATGCCAGCACTAAGAGGTCTTCAAGTAAGCTTCATCTCCCCCCATGATTGCAATGTATGAGTCATCTCAGATGGGAGATGGCCTGATGATGTGCCCCATTGGATGATCCTAACCATCCAATTGGAGCCCATGAAATGCCGACCATTGTCTGTAATTGTCTATTTTGCAAGCCACCAATTGGATGGGCTAGGATTATTTGAGAGGAAAACATCAAGGGAGATATTGGGGTATGGCCCATCTTATGAACAGCTTAGATTACTGGAAGACGGTACCCACCTGTGCCATTGCTGGTACAAGAAAAAATGCCACTCCTATTGTGCATCTTGTAATACTTTTCTTCCCTTATTTCTTTTCATTTTTTGAGGCATTTTCATAGATAAACAATGGTTTCTGATGGATTTTTTTTCAGTGCTCTGCCCTAATTACCACATTTCTGTTCAGGCATCATTCTGTATTACCTGCACTATTTGGTCCCATCTTTCAGTTGCCCATCTTGTTCATTTCCTTGGCTCCACTGTAGTTGGGCGATGAGCCAAAGATATCGGCTATGGAACAATGCACCTATCCAATCTATGGATTTTCCATGCTGCATAAGGACTGTTGACTGCATCTGTTTTTATTCTTCTTTAACTATCCTTTTCAGGCAATGAGGCTGAAGCAGCAGAGGGAGATTGAGGAGAAGGAGACAGAAACAAGGATAGGATGGTTGTCGTTTAAAGACCTGAAGGAAAGCTTGGTCAGGTTGAAGAATTCGTCCAATGCCAGCACTAAGAGGTCTTCAAGTAAGCTTCATCTCCCCCCATGACTGCAATGTATGAGTCATCTCAGATGGGAGATGGCCTGAACGCCTGAGGATGACAGAAGATTTGTTCCTACAGTTTTATCTGAGTGGTAATAATCATATGACCGTTTTGGATGGCATATAAACATCATGGTCAGCTCCAGGAAGGTTTCAACAGTGGACTTTTGTGTTCCACTGTTTCGTTTTTGGTGGCCCACCTAAGTTTTGGATCTGGCTGATTTTGAGCATCATATCCTATTGTGGTCTTTAAAAACAGATGGACGGAGTGGATTTGACACGGACATCTGTGGGACCCACACACATCACCAATCCTTATTAACCAATCATTAATAAGGATTGGTTAATGATTCAAATGGGTGGGAGTCACCCCATTATACGAAATAGATCTTGATCTCTTTTCATCCCCTTAACCAAACAGAAGATACCACATTCCAAGCAGGAGATCCACATCTTCTTGTGGAAACTAATTCATGCCAGGGACTGGCTGGAAATTAACACTCACTGCCAGGCAAGCCAGGTAGACGACTCTGAACATGTTTTCCTGGAATGCAATTTCACGGTCCAGTATGGAATTGGCTTACCCAGAAATTCATCCACAAAAGTCACCAGAATCGAAATCCACTTCATGTGACCCAAATCTTCCATAGTAAGGGGGGCATCTCTGCCCTTCCTTTAGAAGGCCACTCTAGCATTTGTGTTGTGGGGATTGTTGATAGCTCGGAATAGGCAGATATTTGAAGGGAAATCTGTGAATATTCGAAACCTCACAAGAAAATTAATAAGCAAAAGATTGCAATTTCGGAATCAATGTGGGCACCCGAAGTTGAGGAAGACAGTCGCCATTGCCCGATCATGGTGTGGTAACCAAACAAGCAAAAACATCACCCAGAACCACAGTTGCAGTCAACAATGATATGATATGTTCCCGCAGTTTGCTGCGGCATATGCAAAAACATCACCCAGAACCACAATGCAAATGACGTTTTATGGCATTCAGATGGCAACCAAGGTGTAGATCTAGCACCTTGCCATCCTAGGAGACTAGGATAACATGATCCAGGCCTTAGAACTGTAGCATTTCATTGGCAGTCGTTAGTGTAGATTTGGCAAGCATCTCATCCATACACACAAGTAAACAGAGCAAACATTTTGGCCAACTGCTATTGATCCGGGTGCGGAAGGGTACACCTTTTTTGGGATGCCGTTCTCAGTTTAGATGTTTCAGAGAGAGAGGGAGAAAGAGAGATGTTTCAGCTTGTTGTATGGCCAGTGTTTTTAAATAGCGTGTAGCATGTACATATAATGTTGCGTTCTGCCCTCTAAACCTCTAAAGCATGTAGCGTAGCTAGATGATACTTAATATTTTTTTTAATTAAAATAATAGAAAAATATGATAAATTTACAAAATGCATAATTCCTATGAGTTGTTGACCCCGGCTCTTTGCCTTTAGACATCTCTAAGAGTGACTTCTTTTTTTTTATTATTGAAACATCATAAATTAACCATATGGACCACAATTTGGATGGTCCAGATTGATCTAATGTAGGGCCAATCTAATGTAGAGACATGTGTAATGGGGATGAGTCACCACCATTTTAAAATAGGCTGTAAACTAACATAGAAGAAACACTAAAAACAATGAGATTTCAAATAGCTTGCGCTACATGTGTACCCGATAGCTACGCCACCTGCATACACTACCTAGCATTTTAGCTAAGCTACGCTACGAGCACTACTTGAAACACTATGCATGGCTTGCTGGGTCTTTCCAACTTGATAATGCAGGGGCATTTTCACACCGAGCTCAAGTGAGGTCTCCTGTAGGATGCAGTGGTACACTTGGGGTGGGTGACCAATGTAATATAAGGCCCACAGGGGAGGTCTCATGTTCGAGACTCCTCACCGAGGGTGATTAATGCGTATTTCACACCGGACTCGAGTGGGGTAGCCTGTGGGATGCGGGGACACAGTCAAGGTGAGCAGCCCATGTAATTTGGGTATATGCCCCTGATATAATTATCAACCATCAATCACACCATTTGTGTCTTGCACAGGCCATAAACATCTCCTTCACTGATTCAACTTTAGTTAAATCAAGTTTACTTTCGTATTTTTACATCGATGAGACCCAAGACCCGTTTAATCTCATCCATATATTTTTCATTAGCATATTCGCCAATTGAGTCATAGGGTACAGCTATTGGTTTGGCCACTTCTCCGATTCACAAGGATGATGCATCCAAACAACTCATCATTCCTTTTGCTTATTTTTTCTTCTCGAGTAAATAACCCCATGCACCCGAGACAGAACTCATCCTCCATGAGGATCCTTCGGTGCCTCTTTTCGAGAAAACCAAATGCAGAATATCATACCATGAATAGGAACAGGTATTGTCAAACCAATGTTCAGCAAGGCTCCAGGAAATGGAATGACCGTTCAAAGTTATTTTCATCCATCCGCCTAAGAGTTGCTCATGTATATTGCTCCCTCCCATGCAGGAGAACCCCCCATTTGTTAGAATTTTACCAAGGACCATACCACGCTCATTAATTTTCTCAATTAGCTAGTTTCTGAAGAGCTTGGCAAGAGAATGACTCTATAGTGAGAAAAATGTTAATATTTGTCTATAAATAAGTCTAATATTTGCAAATAAATAAGTCTAGTGAATCATCAAAAGTATTAACCAGCAGGATACCTTTATGTATTCATTTCAAACTTCATCAGAAGCTATAAAATATCTTAGTTTCTTCGCCACATCCCGATCACTGTCTTGATTCATATTTCTCAATAAAGTAGTCATTCCGTGAATCTTTTATCTATTTTTTTACATTATCCACCTGTATATCAATACTGATACTTGCTTTAAACTTATTGAATACAGTTGCATATACCTTTCCTTTAAAACTCGTATCTCCTTTATGAGTGGATCGTACTTGATCTAATAAGAGTTCCTTCATGGTTGCATACAATTGAAAAGTCTAAATTATGTCTTTGTTTTAGATTTCACATCAGCGATATTCTTACCTTTTCCAAGCTTCATTACTAACTCAAAATGCATTATCTTTTATTAGAAAAACATTTTTTTTAAGTCTTATTAAAAAATCATATAAGCTACTAAAGTAAACAACTCCACGATAATGTCCATGGGTGTCTATGATAACACGCATGCACACTCAGAGAGGTTTCGTTAATGTCCCCACCTTCATGAGGACATTAGCAATTCTTCCAAAGCTTTTAAATGACACATGGAATGACCTATTGTTGATTTGAACCGTTCATTCATTCATACAACTAGGAACAAGCCATGGTACAAAAAATCACACCAATCAAATTATCCTCCAATCAATAGCACGAAAAATGGACGGTCCAGATTGATCGGAGAAACAAAATAGGTCCAATCATCATCTTGAGACAGGTCTCACTTTGTATTGTTTATGATCCCAAAAAAGAACTGTGGACTAAGGATTCTAACCATTTGATCTATGGCCCACAAACAATAGACAGTTGTAACAAATTGGCCCTATTTTCCAATCGGCGTGATTCGTGCTCCATGGCTTGCTCCCAATAGTACTATTGAATTAACCATCCCCATTGATGATTGAGCATCTCATGTAGGCATCTACAAGCTTCGGGAACATTGCTGGCGTCCTCATGAAGGTGAGGGCGTCAGCAAAAACCCGTGTGTGTGTGTGTGTGTGTGCGTGCACGCGCATGTGTGACCACACAGTGGATGTGAAATTATAATTTAAAGCTAGCAGAGAGACTGGATGTGAATCATTCCACATAATCATGGTGATTTCTTCTCGCTTTATTGTCTGCTCATCCCTTGTCTCTCTACAAACGTGTTCTAAGCAAATTGTGTGATTTTGCTGCATTATCGATCCCAGCTTTCTCATTCGTTTCATTTATATGATTTCTTCTCCTGCTTCAACATTGATATTGTAATATCTCATTTCCCACATGAAGTTATGCAATACAAAAGTAAAGAATATTTTGACTTGTGTTTTTATCTCATACAGTGGTTGTCTTTAAGAATGAAGAATTGTGTCTTTAGCTCAACGGAAAAGATGGGGAATTGTTTCTTTAAACTCCAAAGATTTGACAGCATTCTGTAAAGAAGAGTGACTATATTTATATAGTTCTCTTTCATCCTGGGTTTTCATTACAATTCCATACTCGTTTAGGTGACACTGAGTTTGACAAAAACAGGCTAGAAAACCAATAGAATTTGGCATAGCCAACATCAACAACATAATACTTCTCTACATCACCAGGAAATCATGTTTTAGTTCAATTATTAACCTCAGTTAGAAATAAGGCCCATATTAACATATTGATGCAAGACAACTAACAACTTGCTCTAAAAGCTCGAACTGATAGAGCGTGGCGATTCAATCCATTTATCTCATAGCATAGGCCCCACATCCCATGGATTAGGACCTCGGCCGAACCCCCCTCGTAGGCCCCACATCCTATGGGTTCTGCCTCACACAAGCCACCCGCCTCACACGGGTGGGGCCCGCTTCACACGGACCACCCACCCCAAGTGTGCCCTTGCATCCCACAGGCCACCCCACTCGAGCTTACTGTGAAAATGCCCCTACATTAATCACTTTCAGTGATGAGTCTCGAACATGAGAGACCTCCCGCTCTAATACCACTTTGATACAAGACAATTAACCACTTGCTCTAAAAGCTCAAGCTGATAGAGCATAGTGAATCAATCCCTTTATCTCATAGCCCAAGCCCCACATCTCATGGGTTAGGACCTCAGCCAAACCCCCCACGTGGGCTCCACATCACATGGGTTCCACCTCACACAGGCCGCCCACCCTGAGTGTGCCCCTGCATCCCACAAGCCACCCCACTCGAGCCCGGTGTGAAAATGCCCCTAAATTACATATCCATTACAACTTGTACATTACCATTAGGGACAATTATCCACCACCATCAGGGATGACAAGCCTATTTTCAAGTGCTGACAGCAATACTTGCATGTCAAAAGCCAAACCTTCCCAACCAATAAGGACACACTAAAACTCAAGTCGAAGAAGCAAGGAACCATGACATTTTGTGATATATTGTATTTTCTATCACAAAAATTCCCTTGCATGTTTACAAAAAACAACTAAGATGTGTATTCTGTCCATAGTACCAATGAAATTCTATTTAAAGTCGTGCGCAATTAGCAACATATATGACTGTACCCCTTTATAAGTATACCGTGTAATTGGCAATTATTTCATTACCTAAATATCGGGACCCTATTTCATATTATCTATTATTTCTGAGGGTGTTCTTGGACCGGAAAGTTTCCTTGATCTAGATATAAGGCTGCTACTGCTTTTTCTGCTCGAGTGAAATGTCGACTGGCTACTTCACCTTAACTGCTAGTGGTGTACAACGACTTGATTGTTCACACCGTCCACACAAACTCCCACCGTTTTCTAGCTCCTTTTTATAGGAATCAGGATTGTCTAAATGAGAACTTCAAACAGGAGGCAACCCTAGGATGAAATAGAACTATTCATCTGTCATCACTCCTATGCAATTCAGAAGAAACATAGTGTTAATGATACATTTTTCCACCCTAAAGGCCCAACCAATGGTCTAAGATAAAAACACAACTTAAGATAGTTTTAACATTTATATTGCATGACTTCATACAGGGAACGGAAGGTGATAACATCAATATTCAAGCGGAGGAGGAAATTACAGATGAAACAAGTGAGGAAACTGAGATTCATAACAAGGAAAATCACTAAGAACATGCTTACAGAGGAAAAGGGGTGAGTAGAGAGCCACGAAAGAAGATATAGCTATGAGGATATGGAACAATTCACATCCACAGTTTCTCTGCTAACTTTAATTTAAGAAATTATTTCTTAGCAAATTTTATTGTAGACTTATGTGGATATTATTATATACACCAATGGATCTTATTGTATACTTGTTTAAAGTTTGTGGACTCGTGTAGTTATTTTAGGTTTTCACATGATATCATAAACTTATATCAATTATTTCACAAGGACCTTTTCATGTGTTTCTAGCAAAAGGCAACACAATTTTTAGGGATGCAGTGTGGAAAAGGGTAAGAATGTTGTTGTGAAATCTAAAACAAAATAGATCATTCGAACTTTCAAAACGGATGAGACCCTAATGAATTTTTTATTAGAGCTAGGACAGTAGGGTCATAAAGAAGAAAAGTTTTAAAATGAAGGTATACATAATTGTATTGAATGAGTTCAAGACAAGGGTTGACATTGATATGCAAGTGGATGATGCAAAAAAACAGATTAAGAACACAGAGAAAGTACTACTTTTGTGCGAGAGATATGAGGCAAGCTTGTGGATTTGGATGGTATGAAGAAACTGAGATATTTATCTCCTAATGAAGTTTGGAATGAATACATAATAAGGGTAGTGAAGTTTGGAATGGTATGAAGTCTGGAATAAATACATAAAGGTGTTTACATGATATCTCCTAATGAATTGGTGCAACCAAGAGAAACCTTGATGAGGACATCGCATTACGCACACCTTTGCATACGTATCAGAGCAGGAGGCATGCCACACCGATTTCTTTGTGGCTAGGCGAGTATCCATGTTCATGTTGAAGACCCCATGTGCATATTTGTGCATCTTTGAAGACCCCACACTGGGAGATGCACGTGGGTTGTATATAGGAGCTTGATAGACACGATGATCGGACCGTTAGATCATCATTATCAGACATCTTGATTGTGGACTCCCATGGGCCACGGAATAGTTTAGTTGTTTAGATTATTTACATGCTTCATTATTTTTTGTATAGCCTATAATTGTGTTGACATTAGGGAGTTAGGAACAACTTTTAATTTATTAAGCGTCTTTATATTGAAAATCTTATCTGAGAGCATCTTTTTGTAAAAGATCTTTTCTAAAACTATAAAAGAGAAAAGGGGGTATGTGGAGCCCTGATGCCATTATTTTGAAAAAAAAAAAAAACTGTGTTTTCTATTCTTCATGTGATGTGAAGAAGCCTTCCATGTGACTGGAAAAAGATATTGGTACAAGGTGGATTCCTCATAACCCCTTCCAAACTTTTTCAAACCTTCTCCTTCATCGTTCCTACATCAAACCCAACCTTACGAGCCAAAACCCTACCCTACCAAACCCACACGTGCGACTGTACGTCCACACGTGTGAGCCCGTAGGGCTGGCCGTACAGTTCCCCTTCATTCATTATGGTTCCTTCTCTTTTCCCATCAAAACCCTCTCCATTTCCCCATCCAAACCCAAACCCTAACATCCGATTCCAAAAATCCCCAATTTCAACAATAATCCCAAACCCTAATTCCCACATTCCCTTCATTTCTCTTAAATCCCTAGCCCCCGACTATCCAAAATCTTAATTCCCCTCTAATTAAAGCCTAAACAACCAATCCTTTTACCCAATTAAACCCCAATTTCAAGTTTTCCCCAATTTCCTTAAACGCTTGCTTCACCCACACCCAAATCTAGTAAACCCTAGGTAGCATTAGACATTCCTCTTTAAAATAGGCCTAACCCTATGCTATTTGGATGTTTCTACATCCATTAGATCCTAGTTTCCCATATTTAATGGTCTTGTAGGATGATGCTTGGCAACCTAGGCTTAAACTATGCATGATCTCCTTTTGAAATCTTGGTATTAGGGATGTTGGTGGCAAGCTTTGTGATTTTCATTAATTAATTTAATTTTGTTGATTGATCTCTCACATTATTTGAGTTCATGCATTGGTCCTACATCAAACCTTAATTAAAAATCTACAAGTATCGCGTAGCTTATGCCTCACACTTCAAAGGGGTGAAACGCTAATGTACTGAACTTGGGACATGCTCTGGCCCAGCCCAGCCCATTTTCCACCATATGCACAATTAAAACATTAAAACTCTTTGAAATGGGCATCCAAGATAAACAGCCAGACTACTTTCACAGCTACATAAGCAGACAACTTCATGAAATGGAGAAATGTTGTAAGTTGATAAATTTTGATTTAAACACAATTAACTACAGTATTAGTTAAACACAATAAGCAAAATAAAGTGAAGGATAATTAGGCAATCTAACCTTTGGCACCCAATCCACGAGATTTCGGCAGCTTGACTGCAGTCAATGGTTTGATAATGCCCTGAGCATCTTTGCCCAGACCGGAGCCTTCAACGAAACCCATTTTTGTCATCATCCTTGATCCAAATCCTTTGGTATGCCTCTCAAATGCCCCAATCCTTTCAGATTCCCCTCTTCTGTTGATTCCAGCCATAGCACCCTCAGAAAAACCTGCTTTTGCCATCTTTGATCCAGCTCGCTTGGTATGCTTCTGGAATACTGTCTCAGGCCGTGTCCTCGCTCTGTTGCCCTCATTGTCACCAGCCTCACCAAACTCGACACCCAATCCCAGCGATTTAGGCCGTTTTATGGCTTCTATGGGCTCAACCATTCCTTGACCATCTTTTCCCAACCCACCTCCTTCCATAAATCCCATCTTAGCCAACATCTTTGATCCAAAGCCTTTTGTATGCATCTCGTATGCACCCAAGCCGGTGGAGCTCACAACAGTCTTCATTTCACGATTGACGTCATTCTCACTCAAATCAACCGCCACTTTTTCTTCCAATGGATCGACTTGCATTATGCCACTCGAAACAAATGACACCGGCTGATCAGCATACGTGGTGGCCCAGCTCCCACCCTGTTTCTTCCCGCCGCCTGTGCTTCTGCCAAGATGGTTGGATGAATTTTTCATTAGCCGGGTTGGTGCGGACTGGTGTAATTCTGACCTTGGATGAGATGATGGACTCGATCCACACGATCTTGTGGCCATTTTATTTCTGTGTTTCTCTCTTGCAGGAGTTTTTGTGTTCACACCTTGACTTACCACAAAATCTGTGTACTCATCACCTGCTCCTAACAGCTGAATCCATGAGAAAGATTGTCAGTCTCAGACATGATGACATAAAATGGCAGTGCTAAGAGAAGATGACCAGGAAGGAAACAAAGGAGTTAACTGATATGATTGGTGTGAACAAGCATAGACTGCACAGGCCAATTCTAACTAATGACAACGCAAAACAAGACAGGATCCTTTGACAAGCTCAACTAGATAATATGGCACTTGGAAATACCAAGACCTTTCGATAATTTATATGGTAACACCAAGATGAAATCTTCTCAAGTGCACAGTTTGACACTATGACTCATGGATCCATAGCAAGACCCACATCAACTCCCGTCTAGATGCTTGCACAGTGAATTGACAAGTCCATGCACTCGTTTATATGAAGACAAGCAGGCAACTACATACAAACTAACAGATCACAAAAGACAACATATGGGATCATATCTTACAAAAAAGTAAAGAAGAATTATAAGATACTTGACCCAAGGCTTTGTGCGGTATACTAAGGTTCTCAGTTCTGACAACCACAGCCCATGTTTCAGTAATTCAGACCACCCATCAGCTGGGTTCCATCATGGATGGACCATGCCCCAAAAATCTCCAGGATAGAACAAGCTTAACCCTTTGATTTATTGACTACAAATAGATGGCGGAAAAAGAGAAATCAAGCGATGAAAATAGTCCCAATGCTGATGGCTAGGATCTTCCAATCTGGGAAACTTCAAGGTGTGGTAAATCCACATTTGAGCACAACAGAAATGGTTTGGATACCAAACCATAGGCCCTACTTGTCATAAATGGAACTGAGAACCCTTATAATTGCAAAGCCTCAGATTGAGGATCCCATAATTCCTCAACATAACACGTCCATTCTTAACCTCACACTGGAACCACAACAGAGCAGATGGCCCAGGCAATGACTACAACAGGACAGAAAAGACCCAAGTTGAGAGTCATCTATACAAAAAGGTACAGATGTTAACTCTTAACCACAGGCCAGAACTGTGACAGAACAGATGATCCACGCCTGGATTCCAGACTAGATGGACCAATAGATTTGAACTGCACAGACAGGACTGCGAATGCAAGCTATAAACTCATATGCCAATAGCAGACATATTCCATCACAAAATTCAAACTGAACACAAGTGGTTTGAATGATTAAATCCTTTAGATGCCGGTAAGCCAATTTAAAAAAGAAAAAGAAAACAAAATCCAGTAGAATAGCTTTATAAAAGCACAAAACAGACAAAAGGTCAAGGGAATTGCTCAATTACTATTTTGAGTCGTGTTGCATGATCAGTATGGCACGTAAACATGATTCACACTAGTATTATGACAAGGGGAGTAAAAATCCACTACTAGAGATCACATATCTGACTTAAATGATTGAAAATGAGAAATTAAGAAATCAATCATAAGCGGGCTTCGATCAGAAATGATTCTTGGGATGTGAACATGCAGAGTGGTTCCTAATTGGAAGTTGATGGCAGAAGGCCGATCAAGAATTCAAAGACAGGCCATATCACATAATTAAGAGGAACTAAATCTCAATGGAAGTCTGTTGTGAATTCCAAGACCGACCAGTACAGAAGGCCAGTGGAGAGTAACGATATGGATGGTGTTAACTTGGTCTTTTCTGGTCCCATGAGAAAAACTAAAAGAGTCAAATTGGTAGTTTCCAGTCCTGTTGAGGAAGACTCAAAGACAGTGGTTAAGAAATAGAAGCCTTCCAAACAAGAACTAGCCCATCCATGGGTATACCACGGAGTTGCCTCCTAAAGAGAAATAAGCACACAGAAAGAACAATAGAAGTTGAAGTTGCTTTTATAAAGGATAAAGATTGTTAGGTTATCTTTGTTGAGTTGGCTCATCGGAGAGGCCCTCCAATGCTATTTCATGGCCTAGAAATGTATACTGATGTGGACATAGATAAGAGAGCAGGGATATAACTCTCCGTCTCTCAAAAAATCCGGTACACAGATACGGACACATTACAACCATCCCATTTGAAACCATTCATATTTGGTTTTGTGATTTTGACTTTGAATATGGAACCTATTCTATAACCTTTTTAGTTTTACTAAAGAAGTTATTGTTTTTAACCTTTTTAAAAACTAGCATGTTAGTTATTTTATTTATTTAACTTAATGCCTATGGGAGTTTTGTCCCTTCATTGCGGGTCCCAAGCCCAGACAAAGGAGGGTTGTGTCAGGTTGACAGAAGGCATGAAACTTTGGTCACATATTTTTGTGTAGCTGACCCCAAATAGTTGGGATAAGGCTTAGACGATGATGACGACGACGGCATCTTGAGAGGCATGCTAAATCCCTATCATGTTAAATTTAAACTAAACTTTTAATGTTTATCATACAATACATACATATACATAGATTATGATAATTATGTTAGAGAACTGACAAGAATTCAACAATGTCAAATGCAATGCAATATCATTCAGATAGAAAATAACCTACAAGTATCAGCTAGTGTTGGCATCGTCTTGTGGCCAACAAGGTATGATGAGCATATCCAAGTATACAGGTATCATAGGGACTTGAGAAGACGACATGCCCATGGAGGTTCATGGACACCATTGACAAGATCATAGATTCAGGACAGTGATGAGAACTTAGATTTGGTTACACACATGAGCCTTATATCAGTCATTTCCCTCAAGGGGCTCATAAGGCAGTGAATTGACAATATTCTATTTTGTGCCCATGGATAACACGGCAGATTGTATTCAGTGCCGAATAAAAAAGATTTTTTTTTTAAAAAAAAAAACTTTGTGGAAGAAAATAAAGGCAAATACATGATCTCACAAGTCACAAGACAAAATAGGTAAATGGATAAGATATGCTTTCGGTCCTATTGATGAGTACCAAGACTGTCAAACTCAATAAATAAACCAAGCATGAAAATAAGACAAACAGTATGCTCAACCAACTAAATACAAATATTAAGAAAACAAAATAGAAGATATAGTTTAATCAAATGTACATACCTTCTCCAAACAGAGTTTATCATTGGAAGAGGGCATGCATGTATGTCCAGTTCGTGTCACAGTTACATATCTGAAAACACACCTGAGCTTAGAATGCAACTTAAACATTTCATTTATTATGAAAAAATTCGATTGGAAAGATAAGTTTTAGGAAAAAAGTAAATTAAATTCCATTGGAAAGCATATCAACCATATTTCTTATGTCCTGCATTCAACCTCTCTTATGCTAAGGATAGGATCATGTGGATCACTCTATACCCAAATTTGGCATTTTAATTAATCTATGGAATAATCTATATCATAATTGAAAATTCTTCTTGCTTAGTATTATATTTATATGCATGATATTACATAAATCAAAGAGCAAATCTCTACATTCTAAACATAAGCTTAAATCACAACTTAATCAAAGATAATGGTGTGAACCATAATTCCAGATTGGTAAAAACAGTTTTCTGGATCGTAAGTGACCCATTACCTGCATTGCGCAACTCAGAACAGAAACATAGGGGAGATGGTGATCTAGGTAACCTTGATCCAGTCATGCTAAATGAAGGTGGAAATAGTCTTTAAGATAGTCAACAAAGAACAACATGATATCAAGCTTCCTTATTATGTGATCCAGTTTTCACTAACTCTTGAGTACTAATTTCTGAAAAAAAGTAAACAATAACTATAATGAGCCTTTCAAAGAAATACAAAAACTTTAAGTTCAAATTACCTCTAGATTTAGAAAGAAAGGCTGTTAAAAGGATCTTTCCATAGTAAAATACCAAAAATACCATGCTAAATTACTATAGCGTTACTGTAGTGTTACTATAGCATGCTATTGTAGCATTATTCTAGCACGGTGTTGTAGTGTTATTGTTACATGCAACTGTACCCTCACTGCAACACACTGCTGTAGCAGGCTGTAAATGATATGAGAGGCTGGGAGCTGATTGCATCATCTCCGCTTGAGACAGAACTCCAACTTCGTGCTTTCCAAACATCTGAACTACCTCCTTTAGGAACCTATCTGAGGAAGCAACTCCTTTCTAAAGCATGCCTGTCCCAATAGCACATATTTTCCTCTGTAAATCTCATCCACCATTTGCTAAGAAGTGCCCAGTTTCTCTCTTATATTTCCTATCCCAAACCTCCCCCTCTTTTTTACTTTTTAACATCACTCCAATTCATGAGATGGAATTTGTACCCCATGCCCTTCACACACAAAATTTCTTTGTATACATTCCACATTCTCAACTGAGCGACCAAAGCATTTAGCAGAAAGAAAGCTGGAAGGTTCGTGACAGCCTTGATGAGAGCAATTCAACATCCCAAAAACAAGCACCCTCTCTTCCATGCTGCCAGCTTACTTTCCATTCTCTCAATAGTAAAACCATTGCCTTCACATTGTCCCCTTTAAAGGACAATTTGAGCACCTCTGCAACCCATCCAATCTGCCAAAACTTGGACATTTTCGGTCCCAAAAACCACTCCCTCCATAGTTCTTCTGCTGTTGTTTATTCTGAAGGCATCGGAGACCACTTTAAAACACCAAAGAAACCCTTAAGATGCTCTACATGTTTAATAGAAGTGTGGAACATGATGAGCACCTCATCCATGAAATGAAGGTGGAAATACCCATCCTAGAACTATTAACAAATATAGGATTTGAATCGTACACCCATACGGTACAATATGAATCTCATATAGTGAATCGCAAGATTCATACAACACCGGTCCTCATATAGCCTTGTCATGATTATCATCATAGCCAAACCCAGACAGCTACAACAAGGCTATGCTGTTGATGATGATAACAACTTGCACTAGAGTGGCTTCTATTGAGGGGAGTAATGGCTGTGTAATGTATCACCAAGTATTTTATGTAAAGCAAAACACTGCACGGTAATCTATATCATCGTCGTCGTCATCATCTAAGCCTTATCAAAACTAATTGGAGTCAGCTACATGAATCCTGTTCAGACATTCCACTCTATCAATGCCCATAACTTCAGTTAGTGTTGTGGTATGCAATTGAATATGCCATTTTGGGAGCACAGATCATATATGCCACGGTGGCATATGCAGTTTTAAGACAATTAGGCACTATGCCATGGCATGTGCAATGGCGTATGCAATTATGCGATCGCTTATGCAATTATGTGATTATGCCATCACTTGTGCGATGAAAAAATGGAAATTTCTTGGAGGGATGTGCGATTGCATATGCGATCGCATATGCACACAAGCCCCTTGGGTTGCATATAATCGCTTATGATATTTGACAACAATGACCATAGAAATCTGCAACATGTTTGTAAATTTTGCTCAAGATCTCTCACTTATTTACGGAAGATTGACATAAGGTAATGTTCGTTACAAAGTATGGAATGAATTTCCATTTGTTCGAAAAGCTTATGCAGCACTTCAGCAACATGGCTTGTTTTGCATCTACTCGAGCATACAATGAATTCCTCAAACTTAAAGAATTGACTGGATCCTCTTTGATTATTCTTTTTATTTGCTTTACTATCAGCAAGTTATCTTCAACTGTTAGACTCTACTATAACATTAGATTTTATGTCACAAAAATGTAAAGCTACATTAGCAGTAGTTTTCATGCAGTAACCATAAAGAGAAGCATGAAATTTTCAAAAAGATGAGGAGAAAAGATATTTACTCTTCAACGAAAAAAAAAAAGGGATTTTGAGAACAGCACAAAATTATAATTGAACCAATGAAATGTTTTTAGCTACTAGGCAACCAATAGGTTGAATTTCATTGACTGGCGTAATAAAGATTTCAATATATCCAAGTAAATAATGCAGAGTGATTCAGATCAACAGAGCCCTCTGACATTCGGGCATTCCCCTTGCAAATGTACCTGTGTATCTAAGGTCATCTTTTTTTCTTTTCTTTTCTTTTTTTCGTTTTTGAAACATACCTAATGTCATCATTTAAATGCCTATATTTGATTGGGGCCAAGTTGGGGTCATTTCAAAAGGAATATTTTGTGAAATGATAAGTCAGTCTGTCATAAGTATCATTCACTTGGTTAGAAAGAGGGGCGTAAATCCAAGGAGAATGGTGGTCCTCGGAATGAGGTCAGTTAAACAGGTAAATCTGGCTCTTTTAAGTGGCAGTAGCGAATTGGGGACACAGAAAGTGCATTATAGTAGAGTAATCTCACAGAGAAATATGGGTGACAGAGAATGGCTGCGCAA
The DNA here is from genome assembly GCF_029962835.1 of Magnolia sinica. Taxonomy (NCBI): domain Eukaryota; kingdom Viridiplantae; phylum Streptophyta; class Magnoliopsida; order Magnoliales; family Magnoliaceae; genus Magnolia; species Magnolia sinica. Next base: position 19,625,846 of record NC_080581.1, read on the forward strand.
TTTAATGCAGTAACTGCAGAATGGGATCTGCTACATGGAGGGCTATATGGCCAGTTGAGGCAGGTATATCCAGCGTTCGAAATATCGATATCGCGCAATGTATCGCACCCTTGGGATACAGATACGTATCGGTTATCGCATGGGATATATTGTTTGTATCGCATAATTTATCGCACTTTTTGGGAAACATGGGGAAACATTGAGAAAATAGTTGAATTTTTCAATGAAACTTCAGGGATTATTAAAAAAGACCTCCATACACACTTTTAAATCATAAAATCTCAAAAAAGAATGGCACATAATAGGTTTCCTTTGTAAAGGGTCCTAAGCTCCGCGTTGTCCGATTGAACTAAGACAACTATATCCAGTATCCACCCCATCTATCTGTTTTTCTATATCATTTTAGGACATTATGCAAAAAATTAAGCACATCCAATAATCAGGTAGACCATATCATAGGAAACAATGGTGATTAACCATTAGTGGGCCACTCAAACTTTGGATATGCTTCACTTTTTGGGCTAAATTCATAAAATTATATGGTAAAATGGATGGACGGAGCGGATAAAATACATGAATTATAGTGGCCCCACAGAGTTTACTCACTACGTCGTTCCCAACCCAGACGGACGCAGATTTCCTACAAAAGCCTTTCGCAGGGAGTTCCTGCGCTGGGAACCCAGATGGGGCCCACTATGATGTTTGTGAGAAATCCTCCCCTTCCATCAGTTTTGTGAGTTCATTTCAAGACAATATGCCAAAAATGAACCGTACATAAAGCTCAAGTGGGCTGTGCTAAAGGAAAATGTGGTTAGGGAAGTTCCTACCGTTGAAACCTACCTGGGTTCGACAGTGATGTTTACATGCCATCCATACCGTTAATAACTTCATTCCTACAGGGATGAACTGAAATCACAAATATTAGCATGATTCAAAACTTTCATGGCCCATGAATATTTCAACTGTGGACATTCAATTATCACGTTTTCGGCCCACTTAAGCTTTGGAAACGGTTCATTTTTGGCATCGTGTCCTAAAATAAACTCACAAAACGGATGGACAGATAGGATTTCTCACAAACATCACAATGGGCCCCACCTGGGTTCCCAGCGCAGGAACTTAATGCGAAAGTCTTTCGCAGGAAATCCGCGTCCGTCGGAGACGCTCCTCCCACTCAAGCTGTCTGAACGGTTCAAAGTTAAATGGGCCCCACAGTAATGTATTTATTATATCTATACCGTTCATGCATCTGGAGAGATCATTTTAGATCAAATGAGTAATATCCAAAGCTCAAGTGGACCACACCACAAATAGCAGTGGGGACTGATTCTCACCGTTAAAACATTTGTAGGGCCCACCATAATGCCCACCATAGCGTTTATTTTTCATCCAATCCATTCATTAGGTCACACAAATCTGGATGAGGAGGAAAAACAAATATCATATCGATCCAAAACTTTTGTGACCCCAAAAGGGTTTCAATGGTAGACCTTTAATCTTCCACTGCTGTTTTCAGTGTAGTCCACTTGATCTTTGGATCCATCTTATTTTTTGGCTCAAGCCTTACGACGAGCTCGCCAAATGGACGAACGGTTTGGATATAACACATACCTCATGATGGGACCCACAGAACTCGGTGACGACGTCAACACACCAGTCGGTGGTGTGCGGTACACCACTTTATTGCAAAAAAAGGGCCGGATGCCCTTTTTTTTCTAAGCAAAGAGGGTTCCAGCCCCAAATATCTCCCAAATCTTCGGATTCCGGAGAAGATTCTCCAGATTTCGACGAGGATTTCCCCCGATGTCACCCAAATATCCTGATTTCTTCGGATTTTGACGGATTTCTCTCCCAAATCGAAGATTTTGCTTGCACTAACCTACGAAAGAAGCTTCGATTGGAATGGCCCACCAAATGGAAGTTTTCGATGATGACGATCTCTTGTACAGGTACCGAAATCCAGTTTCTTTTTTCTTTTTCTTTTTTTTTTCGGATAATGATAGTTTCAATTTTTTTAGGAAATCGCGTGATATCGTGCGATATCGACGATATATCGGCCGATATCTGGATTTTGGGGTTTTTGGTATCTTCCGGGGGTTATCGCGAGTGTATCGTCTCGCAAAGGTGCGATAACGATAATATCGGCCGATAGTATCGATATTTCGAACACTGGGTATATCAGGTATAGAATTGGAATAGGGGATAAGAGTACGATTTTGGGAAGATTGGTGGTATGGTGACATGTCCTTACACAGAAAGTATGAGGCGTTGTACCTGAAAGCACTCCAGAAAGGGGCAACTGCTCAAAAGTTTCTCCAAAGATTGGAAGAAGTGGTATGGGGGCCTTGTTTCAGACGGACTTTGGTATGAGGAGATCCAAGTTTTGGCCCACTTGTTAGGCATTCTAGAAGAAGTGATATTCTGGTTCCATAAGAAAATAAAAGGTTATGGGGCCTCGAGTAGAATGATACTTTTTCGATGAAATCCTTTTTGGATAAGCTTAAGGCTGGCTCTACACCTGTACCATCTCCCAACTATAGTTTGCAATGGTTCCTCTGAAGGTAAACACATTTCTCTGGACTCAGGTTGGGTTTGGGGGGGGGGGAAGAAGAAAGATGGCATGATGAATTTCAATAGTTCCTTGGGAACCTGGGGCCGGCTGGTGTAAGCAGGATTTTTATAGACCTACCCATATTATTTCATCCTCAAGGCAGGTGATCAGCAGGATGCAAATTTCGCTGAGGCAGAACCTATGCTTCAATGCATGAAGATTAAACTAGAGCATTGGATTGCCTCACTCATAATAGAAGGGAATTCTGCAAATGCTATCGGAGGGCCAAGCCTGCCCATTGTCCATAGTTGCAAACTCAGTTGAAGAGTTCGGAGACCTATCCACTAACATTACCTTACTGTTCTCACATGTCAACAGCGAGGCAAATTCTGTGGCAGATACATCAACAGCGAGGCAAATTCTGTGGCAGATACCCTAGCTAGTAAAGGAATTAGAGAAAGGAATCCCCATGCATTGTTAACCGCTTATAAGCTGAAATTGGGCAGCAGGTGGGCTTACTGTGGATGTCTTGGTGCTTTATACCCTTTGGCCTGTTTCTTATTTGTATCTTTCTGCTTTTACTTTTAACAAAATTTTGACTGGCCATAAAAAATTTTAAATTTTTTTTTTAAAAAAAAAGAGAGAGACAACTCTAACATGTGTGTTTGCTAAGCTTAAAGAATTAACCAGCACATCTGATCCAACAAAAACTGAGTAAACTTTGCTACCTCTTTTTGCCAGAACCTTGGCAACCACTTCTCAGACGATAAATTGACGCCAATCGTTGTACCTAAAGATACAGGATCAATGACAAACCATAAATGAAATATTGATGCAATCAGAGGAACTCAAAATATGACAAATAATAATAACAAGCAAAAGGGAGAAACTTCTGCTATTTTCACCTCCATGGTTTAAAGCTCATTTTATCCTATGGACTGAATGAAGAAAAAATGAACTCGCTTCTTGTCAATGACTAGATGAAAGCTTAATTTGGCATCCTAGACTACTATTGATTCGGATATATCTTTCTTTTCCACATCTTTCAGATCTTTTACATCCAATATATTTTCTTTCTTTCTTCTTTTCTTTTCTTTTTTCTTTTTTCCTTTTTTTTTTTTTTGAATGATACATCCAATATATTTTCAGAAATTTAGAAGAATCGAACAATTTACGATCCTATTTGGCCTACTCTAGGCCACCAGTGACGCTCAGATCCAGTTCAATTTCCATAATATCACTGCATCTACTTCATGCACACAACCATAGACATAAATACAGCATACAAACTCCATATGGATGGTGTTAGATGCAGCCGTACAGCTCAAAGTAGGTACACATTTGTATACAAGGGGTGATGCGAAGGATATAGGAGGAGTTCTATTTAAGGCAGGACTCTTTAACACAATTTCATAGTTCATATGGTCAGAAAAGGAGCTCCGTATGCATGTACACTTATACTTGCTGTTTTACAGGACATGCAGGATGTGAAGGAAGTTACAAAAAGAAAGGAGCCTTTCTTAGTTCTTTTTAGAGTTTAGAGGCATTTTAGGAAAAGTTTAGCCAATGGAGTTATTTTCTTGCTTTCTTTATTCAATTTGTAGCCACTAGAATGTCTATTTTTAGGTTTTTTTCACCAGTAATAAGAAGTTAATTAATGTTCTGGCAGTGAACAGAAGAGAGAGAGAGAGAGAGAGAGAAAAGGATGGAGGAAGGAGAAATGAAATCGCAGGAAAGGATGGAAGGTTAGAGGAGGCTAACGGAAAATCAGCTACGGAGAATCCGTTGATTGGTGCCTTGGAACAGGGGTGGAGAATAGTGGTGAAAAAAAGGAGACCAGGCCCGAAAGCTGCAGTCGCTGAGAGGGAGAGGGGCTTCCCCTGTTCATCGGCCATTTCCCAGAGGAGTGGCCCGAACCAGATTTTCAACATCATTCAGTAAATCGGGGAAGGTTACAGAGCTTATGAACCCTCGCCTGAAAGGAAAATTGGAAATAAGGGCCTTCATTTTTGTTCGATTCAAACTTCATGAATAGGCAGAGAGAGCTATCACTGACTTACACCTGAGATGGATATCAGAAAAGTGATTGTTCATCGATTTGGCAAGCTATGGGCCAGAGTATGGCCCCTCAGAACCAGGGTTAGCATCTAAGTGGGTAGAGAAGGCATCCATGGCAGTGGCGGGAAAATCCTATATGAGACCGTTAAGTCAGGGGTTAACTTAGGGAAGGGGATGCTAGCTATTATGAACTCTCAAACGTCATTAAAGAGAGCAGGAAAGGAGGTGGCTGTCTAGGTGGCAGAATCAGAAGGCAAATGGAAGGTGGCCATACCTTCATCGCTAGTGGAGGAAGCTCGGGTAGAGTTTTCTTCAAGTTTGGTTTGTGAGGTGCGAAGCAGCATCGCATGTCAATCAGAGATGGATGCCTGGGTGAAGGAGAGATGGGGTCTTTTGGAAGGAGATTTCCAGCAATACAAACTCAATAACCAAAGTTTTGGATTAAGGTTTCAGATCATATCAGCTTGAATAGAATCATGGTGGCTGGAGAAGCCTTTGCTACTGAACCAATCAAATAACTCTGCGGGTAGTGTGATTGGTCTTTGTTGGGGCTTAAGGAGGAGCGGATCAGCAACTATGGCATCCCAATCGAGCTATGGAAAGAAGACTAGAAGAGGTGTTCAAGGCAATGAGATCCTATGTGGGAGAAGTTCTAGCTATAGACAACAAATCTCTGTTTAAGACCGATAGAATCCTGCGCCAGAGTATGTATGAAGAATCGTAGAAAGGGATGGATACCGCTCCCAAATAATATTGAGATTCAGGTCTCAGAAAGCACAGAATCCTTCCATATTCGGGTGGAGGGTGCACCATTCAAGAGTAAGGGATTCTCAGCGGGAGGAGGGTTAGAAGTCAATGGAGGGGTGCATCTAGCTCAGTTTCCATTAGCGTTAGCGGACGAAGGTGCACCTGGTCTGATGTCTCATGGAATACCGTTCCAGGGTCAAGACACGTGCAGGTCTCCAAGTGGGTGTTCAAGGCAATGAGATCCTATGTGGGAGAAGTTCTAGCTATAGACAACAAATCTCTGTTTAAGACCGATAGAATCCTGCGCCAGAGTATGTATGAAGAATTGTAGAAAGGGATGGATACCGCTCCCAAATAATATTGAGATTCAGGTCTCAGAAAGCACAGAATCCTTCCATATTCGGGTGGAGGGTGCACCATTCAAGAGTAAGGGATTCTCAGCAGGAGGAGGGTTAGAAGTCAATGGAGGGGTGCATCTAGCTCAGTTTCCATTAGCGTTAGCGGACGAAGGTGCACCTGGTCTGATGTCTCATGGAATACCGTTCCAGGGTCAAGACATGTGCAGGTCTCCAAGTGGTAGAGAGCACTGTTTTAAATATCGGCCGATATATCCCACGATATATCTTGTATCCCACCTGTGCAATACGAAACGCACAAGTAGTGTGATATATCCCACATGTTCGATCTAGTGAGCATTTTCGAATTTCAATGCTCTTATTTTCTGTAATTCCTGTTAAATTAGTGTCAAATTATTACAAATTCATGATTTTTCATGTTCTGCATGAAAAATCATGGATTGGGAGCTTCTATTTCGAGATTTGGAGGAGATGGGCCAAGTGGCGAAAAATTGAAAAATAAAAATAAAAATTCCCAATTTCTTGCAAATCGTTTTCAATCTTTGTGTTCAAACATCACATTAAAAATGTTTGTAACCTAATTTAGTGATTTTTCTTTTGCTTTTGAATGTATTGCTTGTGTTTCCACACGTCTTCTTACATTTATAAATTATAGGAATAGACATTGAATATACTTGCATTAATTCAGTTAGACAACACATAGATTAGGACCCCATACAAAGAAAACTTATTATGTGTACTTGTTTTTTTTATGATGTTTTGATTTATAAGTGTGTATTGATGTCTTTTTTAACAATCACCGAAGTTTCATAAAAAAATTCAACCAATTTTCCAATGTTTCCCCATGTTTCCAACAACAGTGATACATTACACGATACAACCGATATATCCCATGCGATAACCGATACGTATCCGTATCCCAAGAATGCGATACGTAACACGATACTAATATTTTGAACACTGGTAGAGAGGACGGGTAGCAGGGCTTGAGGGCCCAACCCATAGAAAGCAGAAGATAGCTGGCCTCACCCTCTAGTCACACATGCTGTGGGTATGCAATAAGTGAGCTCACCTACCCAAGGAATAGATAAGGAGTCGAGTCCTGAGTCTCGCCTCCTCTAAACCGGGGCTGTCCTCCGAAAAGAAGCAAGTGATCAAGGAGAATTGCATTGTGCCCAAAGAATAAGAAGTTCTTCCAAGACCATTGCTCAATCAGCATACTCTAGCACGGGTTCCCGGGGACTCATCTTCTCAGTTATTACCCCTTGCTATCCTCTCTATCCATTCTTCTTCGTTTGTGTATAGCTACCCTTCACTTGAATCCTATTCTAAGTTCAATGTCGGGGAGTGGGATATGGATAAGAGGAAATCATTATGTCTCGTGACGGGATCCCAACTCAACAGTGTATGCTACTAATGCAAGACAACTAACCACTTTCTTTAAAAGCTTGAACCGATAGAGCGTGGATTCCGAATATGTATTCTTTTTTGGTTTTAAACATGTTTATAATGGTGAAACGGGCCATTCTGGTAAGAGTGTTATCTCGGGCCAATATTTAATTTTCTAAATTAGATGAAGAGGAATATACATCTATAAGATGTTGATGCATGAAGTATGAAATGAACTCATAACTGATAAAATGATGTCTTCCCTGATCATTTGACACCATTTTTCTCAAGAAATTTGAGGAAAAAAAAAACTAAAAATTATATCTAGAAATAGTTTCAAGCTGATTTAGGACCTCACAAAACCCTCCAAACAGCCTAAAATTCATGCAATCTGTGGAAAGCATCCCACTAATGCATATTCCTAATCATTTGACACCATTTCTCTTAAACGATTTGAGGAAGAAAAAAAAAACCAAATTTGAATGAACAACGTTGGGCCGATTTGGGACCACTAGAGTGTCCCCAAATCAGGTCGAAATTCACGCAATCCGTAGCATTCATCCCATTAATGCATATAATTGACCATTTGATATCATTTTCCTAAAGGAATTTGGGAAAAAAAAAAAAATTTAAATAAATCTGGGACTATTCATTCCAAAAATGACAAAAAAAAAAAAAAAAAAAAAAAAGAAGAAGAAGAAGAAGAAGAAAAATAGATGGAAAAACTGATTTAGTGCATGCAGGTGTAGATCCAAACTCCATGCATGTATTTGAACAATCTACACACCAAATATTTTACACAAAATAATAAAAATTGCTAAAAATTATATAAAAACCAGCAAAAATACAAAAAGAAAAGAAAAAATATAAAAACATAACCAAATCGAACAAACATCTAGCAAGCTTTGGTCGATTTGGTAATGTAATGTTGAGTCAATAACTTTGCGGCAAGAAAAAAATTACATATTTTTATTTTCCCCAAATTCAGCCCCATATCTTCAATTCTTCGAAAGCGGCTTAAATCTTGTGTTTTAATCTTCAAGGATTGCACAAATCTAGTTGAAAATAAGTTAAAAGTAGTCCCAAAAATCAAAAATATCAAAAAGTAGAGGAGAAATGGAAAATTCTGCAACACATCCCACAAAGGGGGGCTTATATACACAAAACGGCCCTGTGCCGTTACACTAAACCATAATGAACTGTTATGGTCTAAACTTTTTGGAATAGGTTGTTACGACCCCATAACGCATAACGGCCCGAACCATTACCATTACAAAAAGGCCATCACGTAACCATTTTTAATACCTTAGTATTAAGGTCTGCTTAGAGAGGCACTCATAACTGGGGACAGATTCTTGGGCTCCAAGGATATTTCCCAATGCTCTGGCCCAGGGGAGCGGCTGTTGCTCATCTCTCCTTTACCAATTGAAGACCCGAGACCCAAGGGGCCAGCAGACCATAATCAAGAGTGGGTAGTTGGAAAGGTAGGAAACAAGGAGTGCCAAAATTTCAAGAGTAGTGTTAGTGTTAAAGAACTTGATTGGATCAGTGGCTGCATCCAGTGAGTCGAGAGCAGAGTGAGGGTAACTATAAGGTGGCAATGATGATATATTTGCTATTTTTAAAGCCCTTGAAGAAAGGGAGAGAGTATTGAAAAGAAAATTGGGGAAAGAAAACATGTAAGAAGCAAAAAACCATGTAAGAGAGAACTCCTCAGACTTGGTCATCAGTGAACTATGACAAAGTACGAGGTTTGGGCCTTACTTCCAAGAGAGGCCAGGTGAAACAGTTCTGAAAGGTGTAGTCACTCTTCAGGAGACTAAAATGCAAATGTGGGATAGAAGATTGATAACATCTATTTGGCCAGGTACTTCTTTTGATTGGGTGGCTTTTAATTCAAATGGGGCTGCAAGTGGGATATTTACCATTTGGGATGACAGAATGCTGGCTAAGGAAGATGATGGTCTGGTCGGTTTTCCATCCTGATTCTTTTAAAAACTTTTAGCACAAGGAGATTATGGTTGTTCACTGCAATTTATGGTTCTAATGATGCTAGCATCAGGCATATATTTTGGGATGAGTTGAATGGGTCCAGAAGTAGGTGGGATGGTCCTTAGTGTGTAGGAGGAAATTTTAATATGGTTCAATTCCCTTGTGAGAAATCTAGTAATTGTCCTGCCAGCATAAGGGCACTCTCCCGGAGCCACGATCCCCAACACTTCCACCCAAGAGCTAATAAGGCATTTAACTTAGCAATGGCTGACGAGATTGACGCACTTCCATTAAAGGGTTTTGCATTTACTTATCAACTATGTAGTCATGGATATAAATTCAAAGTCAAACCCATAAGTACGGATTAAAAAAGGATGATACAAATAAAAGTTTTCTTTTCATTGAATTAAAAGCATGTGTTGCTTCTCTCTCTAGGTATGTATTGCCTCATGTGATGCCCTTCTCGTGCAAATTAATTGTGGGAGATTATTCGCATGTTGCGAACCACTCTATCTTGGGCCTAACTTTCAATTTGGAAAAAAGAACATTGTGGTTTGATCAATCAAAAAAGGTATGACTATTCAAAATCATCTATTTTCAATTTGGTTACATCCATTGTTCAGAGTATCCCCGATATTATTGAAATATCTCCAATATTATCCCTATCTCTACCTCGGCGATACCGATAACACTGGTAGCGATACCAATAGCACCAGTAGTCTTAGAAATTCCAAGTATCAACGATGTATCGCTAAGTATCGCCAATGTATCGATATCGCCAATGAATCGCCAATATTTTCGACTATATAAATTCCAAGTGTCGCTTGTATCGCCAATATATTAATATCGCCAATATTTTCGACTATGTAAATTCCAAGCGTCGCTTGTATCACCAATGTATTGGCGATATTTCAATAATATCACTAATATATTGATATTAACAAAATTTTGTTTATTAAAAAACTTTCCATTTCAAATTTTTTTAATGGCCGAATGGTTGTATGTGGTGTTCAAATTATCGACAATAATATCGCTCATATCACAATATTATCATTATCGCAACATTGGGCGATATCGAATTCGAGGCCACTGTCTTTCGTTTCCTTCCCAGTTATTGACGATTTCTCGACAAAATATAGTGTGTTGTCAATATTCTAAAATATCAACAGATATTTTGATGGAAGATTGGACGGATGGTTGGATGGATGGGATGGTTGGACTGGTTTCTTACAACAGCACATGCTTTTAGGACCCCATTAAATGAAAACTTATAATGTATGCATTCTTTTTGTAATTGTTTATTCCTAAATATGTAAATATGTGTATTTTAGCATCTCCTGAAGTTTCATTGAAAAAATCCACCATTTTCCCCATGTTTCCCCACATTTTCCGATTATCGACGATATTATCATCGATATCGATATTGTTTCCGTCAGTGTTCGAAATATCGGTATCGTGTTACATACCACACCCTTGGGATACGGATACGTATCGATTATCGAATGGGATATATTAGTTGTATCGCGTAATGTATCGTTATTGTTGGAAACACGGGGTAACATTGCGAAATTGGTCGAATTTTTCAATGAAACTTCAGTGATTGTTAAAAGGACATCAATACCATGGTGTGCCGTAAAGGCCGTTACGGGGCCGTAAAGGTAACGGTGGCAACCGTTACACGTAACAGAATCGTAACAACTGTAACAACCGTTATGGAAAAAAAATGACCCGTAATTGCCATTAACAGCACGTTACATCTCCTATAAAGGCCATAATAGTCCTTTAATGGTCTATTACAAGACATATATAGGTTTTTCATACTTTTTAATCAACATTTCAGGGCAGATACAAGTTTTTCGGGGGTTTTTTTAATAAATAAAAAATAAAAAAGAGAGACCGTAATGGCCGTAACAGCCGTTATGTCCCGTATCGTAAAGGTAATGGTGGTGGCCGTTATGGCCACCGTTACCGTTACAAAACACCTTGATCAATACACACTCATAAATCAAAGAGAGAGAGAGAGAGAGAGAGAGAGAGAGAGAGAGAGAGAGAGAGAACAAGTGCACGTAATAGGTTTTCTTTGCATGGTGCCCTAATATATGCATTGTCTAACTAAATTGATGCAAGTATATTCAAAGTCTATTCATATAATTTATAAATGTAAGAAGATGTGTAGAGACATAAGCAATACATTCAAAAGCAAAAGAAGAATCACTAGATCAAGTCACACACATGTTTGATTTTATGTTTGGACACAAGATTACAACCAATTTGCAAGAAATTAGGAAATTTTGTTTTTTTTTTTCAATTTTCTGCAACTCGGCCCATCTCCCCCAAATCTTAAAGTCAAAGCTCCCAATCCATGATTTTTCATGCAAAACATGAAAAATCCTGGATTTGTAACAATTTGACACTAAATTAACATGATTTGCAGAAGGAGAAGAAAAAAAGGATCGAAAAAACGAAAACGCTCACCAGATCGAGCATGTGGGATACATCCCACTACTTGTGCACTTCGTATCGCATGGGTGGGATACAAGATATAGCATGGGATATATCGGTCGATATCATCAATACTTAAAACATTGGTTTCCGTATCCCCAACCAGCGAAACTTGTAGCAATACCGATACTTCAAACATTGGTTTTATCAATGTCTTTTCAAGTGGTCTCACATCAGAAAACAAATGTGAATGATCGAGATGATCAGATTCGATTAGGGAAGGAGGGCCTTAGAGCACTGGTTGATACATATGGTTGTAGGATTGGAAAGTTGATGTCGTCCTATCTTAGTCTTCCTTTGTGTGTGGGCAAGCCAACAAAGCGTCTACAGGAAGTGGTGGAAAGGGTGGTGTGGAAATTATCAGCTTGAAAGAGTAGGTATCTCCTTAAGGAGTTGGATAAACTTCATGAAAACCGCTGTCCAACTTGTCAATCTACTTCATGTCCCTACCTAAATGGCTGATTGAGGCCATTAATCATATGGAGTAGCTTTAGCATGATTTTCTTTGGCAAAGGTTCGACCTAGTGTGATAGAAGGAGGTATCTCAGCCTCAATAGAAGGGGATTCAGGGATGAAGAATCTCTAAGCCATGAATCAAGGTTTGCTTGGGAAAATCGCTATGGAGGTTTAGTTCGGATAATGATAGTTATTGAAGCAAATCATATCCTTCAAATATGGGGTTGCTGAAGAAGGATGGCTGATGCGGACACGGGTGCATTCAAGGTGTACCAACGAAGAAAGCGCCAACCACAAGTGCCGTCCTTGTGGATAGGCGAATATTGAGGAGCTGAAGACCTTTCACATGTGATTGGACATATAGAAGACCCCACTTAGGGAAGACACATGTGAAGGAAGATTGGAGAAAGAGGACCGAGCGCCCAAACTTTCCCATACTTATGTTATTTGCACGTTTTTTGACTTAGTTAGCGGTCTTTTAGTAATCTTATATCTTTATTTGCTTATCCTAGGGGTATTTTAATAATTTTATGTCTTTATGTGCTTATTTAAGTGGGGTAAAGCCCTAAACACGAATTTCAACTATTGATGAATGAAAAGCAAACCCTTTGGTTGCCTCCTTCCTCTCTTCTCTCTAATGGTGCTTCTTCTCTCCCCTTGATCTTCTTCTTCTAATTTCTTCTTGTGCCCCTCCAACTTCCTCAAGGTAATAACTTTCTTTCTTCTATTTTTTTTTTTTTTTGGCTAATTCCTCTTAGATAAAAATCTTGAGAACCTATCTAAACCCTAAATCCCCAAATTCTCAAAACCCAAATACGAGAAACTGATTGGTTCTTAGGAATAGAGATCTTCATTGATCGATTGGGTGTGACCATGCAAGATCGGGAGGTCTCATCCTCCGGATCCAACCTAAGTAGTAATTGAATTCCATACTCCATGGTTGTAGTGATGGCCCGCTCCATTGCATGTTTCCTTTATGATTTTCTCAGAGTTATGATGATTATTGTTAGAATTTTAGATCATTTATTCCTTTTATTTCCACTGTTTAATTATCTCCATGAGCATGCATCATAATTAGGGCTGTCCTGCGTCAAATTTGGTATCAAAGCCTAGGCTTGCATGGTTTTTGTCTAGATCGAGTTATCAAATTAGGGTTTTGATTTTTAGGTTTAACTTGGGAAAGTTTCAAGTTTAGAAAGTTTTCAATTTTCGAAACTTTCCAATTTTAGAAAGTTCCTAATCTGGAAAATTTTCCGATTTGAGTTGTTTCTTGTTTCAACTTAATTGTGTCGGTTCATAGTAGTTTTGCATTCATCGCATTCATCTTGAAAGTCATAACACCTAGTAGTCTAGTTAGGTAGAGTTTGGTTCAAGTCTTCATTGTATGCCCACGAGAAGAGGTAGAGGTTTCGGACTTCAACCTACCATGAATAACGAGTAGTTATCTGAGCAACTTGCTCAATTGATACAAAAGATAACCGCCCTAGAAGCGAGTCAAAGGCGTGAGTTTGCCCGCCTTGAGAACCAAATTACCACCACCATGACTAAGGTGGAGCAACTAGAGGCGTCCCAAAAGGAAAACCCCGCTGTAGGGGAAGATGCGCACTCCCAAGTGGAAGGAATCATTGAAGAACGTGCTGCCACACGTGGTGGTAGTGAGGATAGAGATCGTGGTAACGGTCGTGGTGTGGTGCGAGAGGCACGAACCACATGTGGTCATCAAGACCGTTATGATCCAGATGAGCGTGCGATGAAGAGTGTGAGAGTTGAGGCTCCAAGTTTTGATGGACGCTTGGATCCCAAGGCATTCCTTGACTGGATTGCTGACATGGACCACTACTTTGAGTGGTATGGCATGTCAGAAAACCGTCAAATGCGGTTTGCTAAGATGAAGCTTGTGGGTCAAGCCAAACTCTTCTAGACCAACACCGAGCGTAGGATAAAGAGAGTTGGTAGATCCCCTATCACACATTGGTATGAGATGAAAGAGAAGTTGAAGGAGAAGTACCTTCCTCTCTCATACCGTCAGAAGCTCCTTGACCAATGGCAATCCTTACGCCAAGGGTCAATGCCTGCCGCTGACTACATCGCTAAATTTGAAGAGTATGTGATGCGATGTGATATCCGAGAAGACCCTCTAGTAACGCTCTCGCGTTTTAAGACGGGCCTTTGTGCGGATCTTCAGTGCGAGCTTATTACTCGGCCCTTAACGAACTTAGATGAAGCATATCAAGTCGTGCAGGAGTTAGAGCAGTATCTGAAGGCTCCTGTCGTTCGTCGTTTTGAGTCCCGAGACTCCAATGCTAGATCTAGTTCCCAAGGAACTAGACCTAATATTGGTAATCAACCTAGGGCACAGGCGACCATTCCGCCTAGGCCTAGGGAGGACAAGGGCAAAGGGGTTCTTGGTGCCGGTCCTAGTAACATGAGCCAAGTGAGGTGCTATGAGTGTGGCAACCTTGGCCACATGTCTAATCAGTGTCCTACGAAGAGCCGTGGGAGAGCCTTAGTTATAGGCGAGTCCCACGAGGGTGGAGATGACCAGGGTGATTATGAAGTTGAAGAGTATCACCCTGAAGGAGGACTTACTGATGAAGAAGAAGTGGATGGAGAAGCAACGCTTGCAGTAGTCAGGCGTGTGTTAGCTCAGTCTAGAAGTAGTGTTGACTGGCGTCGAAGCACTATCTTCTACACTATTGCCAAGTGTGGTGAAAAGAATTGTAAGGTGATAGTGGACAGTGGAAGTTGTCAGAATGTGATTTCCACTAGAAACTTAGATCGCTTAAATGTGAAATCTACACCTCATCCAGACCCGTATAAAGTTTCTTGGGTTGACAAGACATCCCTACTTGTCACCTAGCAATGTCTAGTCCCCATCGAGTTTGGGTCATATAAAGAGTCCCTGTGGTGTGATGTTTTACCTATGGATGTGGGACATGTTATCCTAGGTAGACCGTGGCTATTCGATAATGATGTCACGATCTTTGGCCGTTCGAATGCGTATACTTTTATGTATAATGATAAAAAAATCAAACTTAAAAAATGGAGTCAAAAAAAAAAAAAAAAAAAATGAAAAAAAAAAAAAAAAAAAAAAAACAAAAAAAAAAAAAATAAAAAAAAAAAAAATAAAAAAAAATATAAAAATAAAAAAAAAAAAAAAAAACAAAAAAAAAAAAAAAAAAAAAAAAAAAAAAAAAAAAAATAAAAATAAAAAAAAAAAAAAAAAAAAAAAAAAAAAAAAAAAAAAAAAAAAAAAAAAAAAAAAAATAAAAAAAAAAAAAAAAAAAAAAAAAAAAAAAAAAAAAAAAAAAAAAAAAAAAAAAAAAAAAAAAAAAAAAAAAAAAAAAAAAAAAAAAAAAAAAAAAAAAAAAAAAAAAAAAAAAAAAAAAAAAAAAAAAAAAAAAAAAAAAAAAAAAAAAAAAAAAAAAAAAAAAAAAAACAAAAAAAAAAAAAAAAAAAAAAAAAAAAAAAAAAAAAAAAAAAAAAAAAAAAAAAAAAAAAAAAAAAAAAAAAAAAAAAAAAAAAAAAAAAAAAAAAAAAATAAAAAAAAAAAAAAAAAAAAAAAAAAAAAAAAAAAAAAAAAAAAAAAAAAAAAAAAAAAAAAAAAAAAAAAAAAAAAAAAAAAAAAAAAAAAAAAAAAAAAAAAAAAAAAAAAAAAAAAAAAAAAAAAAAAAAAAAAAAAAAAAAAAAAAAAAAAAAAAAAAAAAAAAAAAAAAAAAAAAAAAAAAAAAAAAAAAAAAAAAAAAAAAAAAAAAAAATATATTAAAAAAAAAAAAAAAAAAAAAAAAAAAAAAAAAAAAAAAAAAAAAAAAAAAAAAAAAAAAAAAAAAAAAAAAAAAAAAAAAAAAAAAAAAAAAAAAAAAAAAAAAAAAAAAAAAATTTGGACTTGCTGCCTTCACTTCTTTTGAGCCGCTCACACAACTCTGCGTAGTGAACTCTTTTCCAGTTGTATTCTTGGGTGGCAGAGGATTTAGCTTGACCTTCTTGCCCTAAAACTAGAATGTACACACATTTGAACGACCAAATATGGTAACATCCCTGTCATAGAGCCACGGCCTACCCAGAATGACATGGCCCACATCTATAGGAACAACATCACACCAAATTGTGTCTTTATAAGATCCGAACTGAATAAGGACAAGACAACGGTGCGAGACTGGAATGGATGTTTCATCAACCCAGGAGATTCTATAGGGTTGAGGATGGGCTTCCAGCTTCAAGCCCAAACGACTCACAGTGCTAGTCGATGCCACGTGGGCACAACTACCACTATCTACGATCATCTTACAGATCTTTTCCCCACATTTTGCATAAGTGTAGAAGATCGTGTTGCGGCGCCAGTCATCAGTGTTCTTGGCTTGAGCTAGGGCGCAACGCACAATTGCGAGGGTCAAAGACTCTTGTGCTCCCTCTTCCTCATCACTAGGGGTTCCGACTGGCTCATATTCCTCCTCCTCACTATCACTCTCTGGGGGCACTACTTCTACTTGCCCATCAATAAGGAGTACTTTGGTGCCCTCTCTCGTGCCGCACTGGTGAGCAAAGTGACCAAACCCCTGACACCTAAAACACCTAGTGGCCCTACTTCCACGTGAACTAGACCCGACAATCTCTTTACCCTTATCATCCTTAGGTCTGGGCTGAACATTAGGGGAAGGTTTGTTTTGGAATCCCGTGTTAGGTCTAGCCCCAAAGGGATTGGCCTTAGTACCAGATTCGCGAAAGTCAAACCGCCTTCCCACAGATGCTTTAAGGTATTGCTCGACATCTAACACTGGTTGGTACAACTGTTCGATAGTGTTTATGTCTTTGGCGAGCAATTCTCTCCTAATGTCAGGACGGAGGCCCATTTTAAAACGAGCAAGGGTGAGTACGGGGTCCTCATCAACCTCACAGCGGGTCGAGTACTCTTCGAATTTCTCAATATAGTCAGCAACACTCATGGAACCCTGTCGAAGAGACTGTCACTCCTCAATCAACCGCATGCGATAAGAGAAAGGGAGGTACTTCTCTTTCAACGTTTCTTTCATTTCTCCCCAATGGACTATTGGAAGTTCCCTCGCTCTTTCTTTTTTTCGCTCAACCGTCGCCCAAAACCTCTTTGCTTGACCCACAAGCTTCATCTTGGCGAATCGGACTCGTCGAGCATCCGACATATCATACCACTCAAAATAGTGGTCCATATCCGCCAACCAATCTAAAAAAGCTTTAGGGTCCAAGTGACCATCAAAAGTAGGAGCATCTACCCTAACTCCCTTGAGGAGTTGTGCATCTAGGTCATATTGATCATGATGTCCCTCACGGGATGGGTGCACAGGTACGCGCCCATGACCAGCTCCTTGGCCGCCTCCATTCCTTGGTCTAACCTCCCGACCAACTGCCTGAGATTGGGCATCCTCCCCAGTGGTGGGGTTTGCCCTGAAGGAGGCCTCTATTTCTTCAAGACGTTTATCTATGTGTTGTTCCAAATGCTTATTCAAGGACTCAACTTGCTGGGCTAACTTGGCCACTGTTTCTTGTAGTTGCTCCATGTTTAATGTGGGGTGCAAACCGAAGCCGCGACCCGTACGTGTGAGCATACACTGACTTGCTCAACCTAAGGACCTGTTATGACAACTATATGCGTCTAAAAACTAAATGACCCTACGAGACTCTATATGAAGGAGACTACACACTGTTACTAAAATTCAGCTATATATGATGGACTGAATGCATGAAGGACTCAAACAAACTAAACCCTAAATATGTGGTGAATTCCCCTATAAGAACCCTAGGCTCTGATACCAAATTTGATGCAGGACATGGAAAATTAAATATGATATGCAAGATTGCAGGCTTAGATCACACCAATTCAGAAACAATCACACAAATTCCACATCCCACATGAAAATCCAAACATTCAATTAAAGGGGAATCTATGCGGGTCCAAGCCGACACAGGCTAGGACTGGACCAATAAAATTATAAACCAAACAATGTCAAAGGGAAATAAAATCAACTACTCATGCATAAAAATCAGTCCCTAATCCAAGGGATTCCCTAATTTCAATTCAAGGAACCCTAAGGTGATAAAAAGGGGCAAATCAATTAGGGATCATGTAATATAGGGTTAGGATTCATGAAAAAATGACTATGAGAGGATAAAGAGGATAAAAACCTGAGCCAAAAGATGATCCCGCGTGTGGACAACAACAATGGCCCAAACGAACGTGCGTGTGATCCCGGCCGCACGTGTGTGGGGCCCACTATTCAGAAAAAGGCCACCTTGGCCCTGGTCAGCCAGGGATGGACTCCAAAACCCCCAAATCTCAGCTCGATCCGATGTACGATTTGTGCGTGGTGCTCCGCCGAAGTTTCAGCTCGCCTGCGGGCCGAAATTTGGAAACCTGCTTCAATGAAGAAATCTGATGCAACAAAGGGACAAATTCGAAGTACGGATGGTGGGGGAAGATGGGAAAAAAGATGATGGAAGATGGGGGTGAATCGGGATCGATGTGGCTTCGCACCACGGTAGTTAGCCCTTCGAAAAGGGAGGGCTTCGCACCCACTTTTGAATTCTTCCACAACTCACGAAGAGAGCAGAAAAATAAAGCAGAAATTTTTTATTAACTTCAATAAATGAAAAGAACTACAAAGGGTGCCTATTTATAGGGAGAACCCTATACCCAAAAACTCGCACCATGTGCGACACCTATTACTTGGCGATGAAGTAAACTAAAATAAAAATCAAACAAGAAAATCTAAAGCGTTCACGATGTTCTAAATAATAACAATAAGCAAAACTTAAAATATAAAACCATTCCGACGAGTGGGCCACGATCATGAGATCCCATGGTGGGCTTTTCTTGACTATCGGGCCACTTTTCTGAACCAAAACTTGTCTTCTAGCTAGGAGGCCCTCCCTGGACGTCGTCATCGAGCCAGATCGATGGTGGGGTCCTCCTTCTGCGTGCGTACGTGCGTAGGGGTGGTGGTGTGCGGGCGTGCGTGTGCACGATGTCCTCATCAGATATTTACCATTTGGGATGACAAAATGCTGGCTAAGGAAGATGATGGTCTGGTCGGTTTTCCATCCTGATTCTTTTAAAAACTTTTAGCACAGGGAGATTATGGTTGTTCACTGCAATTTATGGTTCTAATGATGCTAGCATCAGGCATATATTTTGGGATGAGTTGAATGGGTCCAGAAGTAGGTGGGATGGTCCTTAGTGTGTAGGAGGAAATTTTAATATGGTTCAATTCCCTTGTGAGAAATCTAGTAAATGTCCTGCCAGCATAAGGGCACTCTCCCAGAGCCACGATCCCCAACACTTCCACCCAAGAGCTAATAAGGCATTTAACTTAGCAATGGCTGACAAGATTGACACACTTCCATTAAAGGGTTTTGCATTTACTTATCAACTATGTAGTCATGGATATAAATTCAAAGTCAAACCCATAAGTACGGATTAAAAAAGGATGATACAAATAAAAGTTTTCTTTTCATTGAATTAAAAGCATGTGTTGCTTCTCTCTCTAGGTATGTATTGCCTCATGTGATGCCCTTCTCATGCAAATTAATTGTGGGAGATTATTCGCATGTTGCGAACCACTCTATCTTGGGCCTAACTTTCAATTTGGAAAAAAGAACATTGTGGTTTGATCAATCAGAAAAGGTATGACTATTCAAAATCATCTATTTTCAATTTGGTTACATCCATTGTTCAGGGTATCCCCGATATTATCGAAATATCTCCAATATTATCCCTATCTCTACCTCGGCGATACCGATAACACTAGTAGCGATACCAATAGCACCAGTAGTCTCAGAAATTCCAAGTATCAACAATGTATCGCTAAGTATCGCCAATGTATCGATATCACCAATGAATCGCCAATATTTTCGACTATATAAATTCCAAGTGTCGCTTGTATCGCCAATATATTAATATCGCCAATATATTAATATCGCCAATATTTTCAACTACGTAAATTCCAAGCGTCGCTTGTATCGCCTATGTATTGGCGATATTTCAATAATATCACTAATATATTGATATTAACAAAATTTTGTTTATTAAAAAACTTTCCATTTCAAATTTTTTTAATGGCCGAATGGTTGTATGTGGTGTTCAAATTGTCGACAATAATATCGCTCATATCACAATATTATCATTATCGCAACATTGGGCGATATTGAATTCGAGGCCACTGTCTTTCGTTTCCTTTCCAGTTATTGACGATTTCTCGACAAAATATAGTGTGTTGTCAATATTCTGAATATCGACAGATATTTTGATGGAAGATTGGACGGATGGTTTGATGGATGGGATGGTTGGACTGGTTTCTTACAATAGCACATGCTTTTAGGACCCCATTAAATGAAAACTTATTATGTATGCATTCTTTTTGTAATTGTTTATTCCTAAATATGTAAATATGTGTATTTTAGCGTCTCCTGAAGTTTCATTGAAAAAATCCACCATTTTCCCCATGTTTCCCCACATTTTCCGATTATCGACGATATTATCATCGATATCGATATTGTTTCCGTCAGTGTTCGAAATATCGGTATCGTGTTACGTACCACACCCTTGGGATATGGATACGTATCGGTTATCGAATGGGATATATTGGTTGTATCGCATAATGTATCGTTATTGTTGGAAACACGGGGTAACATTGGGAAATTGGTCGAATTTTTCAATGAAACTTCAGTGATTGTTAAAAGGACATCAATACCATGGTGTGCCGTAAAGGCTGTTACGGGGCCATAAAGGTAACAGTGGCAACCGTTACACGTAACGGAATCGCAACAACTGTAACAACCGTTATGGAAAAAAAATTTTAAAAAAATGACCCGTAATTGCCATTAACGGCACGTTACATCTCCTATAAAGGCCATAATAGTCCCTTCATGGTCTATTACAAGACATATATAGGTTTTTCATACTTTTTAATCAACATTACAGGGCAGATATAAGTTTTTCGGGGGTTTTTTTAATAAATAAAAAATAAAAAAGAGAGACCGTAATGGCCGTAACAGCCATTATGTCCCGTATCGTAAAGGTAATGGTGGTGGCCGTTATGGCAACCGTTACCGTTACAAAACACCTTGATCAATACACACTCATAAATCAGAGAGAGAGAGAGAGAGAGAGAGAGAGAGAGAGAGAGAGAGAGAACAAGTGCACGTAATAGGTTTTCTTTGCATGGTGCCCTAATATATGCATTGTCTAATTAAATTGATGCAAGTATATTCAAAGTCTATTCATATAATTTATAAATGTAAGAAGACGTGTAGAGACATAAGCAATACATTCAAAAGCAAAAGAAGAATCACTAGATCAAGTCACACACATGTTTGATTTTATGTTTGGACACAAGATTACAACCAATTTGCAAGAAATTAGGAAATTTTGTTTTTTTTTTTCAATTTTCCGCAACTCGGCCCATCTCCCCCAAATCTTAAAGTCAAAGAGATTTGTAACAATTTGACACTAAATTAACATGATTTGCAGAAGGAGAAGAAAAAAAGGATTGAAAAAACGAAAACGCTCACTAGATCGAGCATGTGGGATACATCCCACTACTTGTGGACTTCGTATCGCATGGGTGGGATACAAGATATAGCATGGGATATATCGGTCGATATCATCAATACTTAAAACATTGGTTTCCGTATCCCCAACCAGCGAAACTTGTAGCAATACCGATACTTCAAACATTGGTTATATCAATGTCTTTTCAAGTGGTCTCACATCAGAGAACAAATGTGAATGATCGAGATGATCAGATTCAATTAGGGAAGGAGGGCCTTAGAGCACTGGTTGATACATATGGTTGTAGGATTGGAAAGTTGATGTCGTCCTATCCTAGTCTTCCTTTGTGTGTGGGCAAGCCAACAAAGCGTCTACAGGAAGTGGTGGAAAGGGTGGTGTGGAAATTATCAGCTTGAAAGAGTAGGTATCTCCTTAAGGAGTTGGATAAACTTCATGAAAACCGCTGTCCAACTTGTCAATCTACTTCATGTCCCTACCTAAATGGCTGATTGAGGCCATTAATCATATGGAGTAGCTTTAGCATGATTTTCTTTGGCAAAGGTTCGACCCAGTGTGATAGAAGGAGGTATCTCAGCCTCAATAGAAGGGGGTTCAGGGATGAAGAATCTCTAAGCCATGAATCAAGGTTTGCTTGGGAAAATCGCTATGGAGGTTTAGTTCGGATAATGCTAGTTATTGAAGCAAATCATATCCTGCAAATATGGGGTTGCTGAAGAAGGATGGCTAACTCTTCCATCTTTGCAGCACAAGGCAATCTTGTGTTTGGAAAGCGATGGAAAATGGTTGGGAGGACTTCTAATAGGATTGTATTTGCAGTGGCAAATGGAGCCAAGATCATATTTTGGGAAGATGTAGATAGGACTCTCTCACTCTCGCAGGACTTTCTTAGTCTATATCGTGCCTCTTTTGACTGAGGAGCTATGATCGAGCAGGGTTTTTGTTTGACAGCAGGAGAAATGGTTTGTTCCCTAAATTTTGATAGGAATTTGAGGGGAGGAGAAGTTGAAATTTTATGCTTTAGCTTCCCAAATCAATAGTTTCTCATCATCTCCTTCTAGCTCTGATAGTTGGCATTGGAGGTATTCTTCGCCAGAAAAGTTTCCAGTCAAATCTAATTATAGCTTGATCATCAGTGGTTCCCCCAGCGATGTAGTGGCCTTTGTATGATGATTACAAATGTTTTGCATCCTATGCATAAGATTCACAGAATCAATTGATCATCTTTTAATTCATGGTTTGGAGAGAGTTCCTTCTCTTTGGATTGCAATAGGTGATGCCCAACTCAATTGAGAATTTTTATCATGCATGGATTAGTGAAGTATTGGTAACAAAGAAAAATTTTCTTCAGCACCTTTCCTCTCTAGCCAGATTATGGTGCCTATGGAGAGGACGGAACAACTGTACTTCCAATAATAGTTCTGTGTCTAGTGAAGTAGCATGCACTAGGGCCAAAGGAAATGTAGTATCTTGGGTTGTGAGATCGACAAGCATAAGAGGAAAGACCTCATCGGATATCGAGCTTCAGGGATGCGATTGATATCTTCTTTGATCTCTTTTTGCTCCGTTAATAAATGTATTATTGTCATTCAAAAGAAGAAGAAGAAGGGAAAAAAACTGTCTTAAGTGGAGCCATCTATGAATTCAAACAACCCCTAAGGTTTCTTTGGAAGGCTGGATTTCATACCAACTTTCCTCCCAACATTTGATGACGCTCCTTAACGCACGCATCCTTCTTTGCTGCCAAACACACTGAAAAACCTCAGGGATTTTACCGCTAGGGGTTCCTTCTCAACCTATATGCCTTTACAGAAGCGAAAATGATCTTTCTTACCAATCACAAACCTTACCCCTTATGGAAACAAGTGCTATATGAGATTGAGACTCACAAATCATGGTAATGTTGTCCTACAGTAGAAGTCTTCACCCAAGATTTGTCATCACCATAAAACCCCAAAGTTTTACATACCCATGCAAATATTAATGCTTCTACTTTGCAAATTGGTTTTAGAAAGCCCAACCAATTTCATCGAGAGTGATAGTGTCTTTAAGGCATGAAAAAAGAACTGAGCTCCAACAGACATACTAGTTGAGACCTGAAAGCTTAAAATGGGTGACGGCCTCTATCTGATGCTTCAAAAATTAAACATGAAAAAAGACATCATCTAATTTGAGACAATGCAACACCAACATGTTATCTAAATTAACCATGAGTTACTTTTTGGCACTCAACAGTAGTTAAAATAACCACAAATTACATTTGGACACTCAACATGTTAGCTAGAATAACCATGTATTACATTTTGGACACCGGTGGTATTTTCTACTTTCCTTGATCATTTTCTAATTGTCATTTCTTGCATATTTTCCATTTGAAAGCGAGATACATAATCTGAACATAGAATTGCTTCTAAGTGCATTGTCATAGCTATTAGAAGATTCATAAGTCTGGATAGTTGATGAAACCACGACGACAACTCCTCCAGAAATTATGCAATTAGAATTTAGAAGTTCACACACTTAACGAGCAACAACAAGTGACTTAAAGAGTACATAAGAACTCCACATCAGAGAGATGAATCAATGAACCAGACCTGGGAACAATCGCGGGAGTGCACAGGGTGGAAAGATAACATGTCAACCTTGTTCAAGACCATTTGCCTCAACTTCTGCAGGTTGGGCAGCATGCAAGCATTAGATTTATAGAAAATATACTTAAAGCCCTCAAACACTTCTAAGGGTCTGATGCTCAGTCATGGATTAAAAAGTAATCTTAGTGTCCACATGGAGGAATCAGGACATTATTAGCTCCTACTAGAATTTGAACAGCTCAATTATACAACCTGAATTGATTAAAGATGCATGTATGCTAGAAGGAAATGGTATTCTAGTAGTTGACAAATATAGAAGGCATAGTGAATGGTGCTAGAAAAGGATGCCAATGTGATGAGATTGATTAACCAATAAAGCATCAGGAGAATGAGCAACAGTGTAAAAACCATTGGCCATACTAAAGAGTAAGACCACTTCAAAAGTAGATACATTGTTTTTTTTTTTTCGGGAAACATAAAATCAGATATGAGTTGTAGGTCACAGTTTATCTTACTGCATTTATCTGCTCAAGATCCACACCACGACGGATCATCCGCTCCCTACGCTTTACAGCAATCAGTTCTTTACGATGTTTCTTTTTCTCACCTGAATAAACACAGAATCATGACCAGCCGCTTGTGGTGAGCATATGAGGAAAACACAATAATCCTTGCTATTCTATTAACAACCAACACATTCTATGTTTTAAACTGCATGAATCAATGTGTGCAAGATCATCAGAGGTAAGCTCACGTCAAAAAGTGACTGTTGTATCATGATATGTACATTGCAATGGTATAATACAGATAAACTAGAGCAACAAAAAATAACAAAACAGGTGATGGACTTCAGAATCAAAAAGTTAACCCAATCATCAACACTAACATAATTAACAAATATGTGAATACTAATGTAGAAATACCACCCTACACATTATTTCACACAATTATGTCAAGATGTTCTAGTTATCTCCATGCCTAGAATTAGGTATTCCTAGATACTACTGGATCCTGGATTGTAGAGGATAGTGCAATTCTGATGAATGGATGTTGTATGTTGGATTTTCAGAACTATGAGCAATAAGTAAACCCAATTTAAGACAAGCAGCATCGATGTGCTACTTTTTAAGAGATCCTGCCATAAGACAGTGCAATCACCATCTATCTCTGGTAAGAAAGTCAAAAGGCTACCTTGACCCTCCCCCCCCCCCCCCAAAAGAAAAAAAAAAAAACCACAATGTCGGCTTTTTAGTTTTGTTTGAAACTCTAGATGGAATAGAAGTACCTTGGCTGCACTTGGATGCCCTAGTGAATTGGATTGCAATAATCAGTTAATAGAGAGGAAATTACCAACCATAATTACCTTCATTGTTACTCAACATGACAATGCTTATTCCCTCAATTTGAATACTGAATAGAGTCAATCTGGTCACCTCCATGTTATTCAAACAATTATAGCAATTCAATTCAATAGTGCATCTGAACGCAGCCGAATTAAAAGGGAAACCAATCTCTCCACTGATTAATCCATTTAATAAGTTGTATCTCACCTTGCAGAATGTTTACAAGAGTACATATTTAAAAAACAAAATAATAATAATAAGACAATACAATTGACAAAAAGATAGTAAGATGACATAAACAATAAGCATCACGAACTGATCCATCATAACAGCATGAAGGAAAACATTTATAAACTTTAGAATGCTGCCCGATTTATAGGAGACCATATTATCTGCATGACTGAAACATCTGACATCAAAGAGAACAGATATAAGAAACGTATGGTGTGAGCACAACTAGATAGCCCAAGATCAGCAAAGGACAGCAAAATGAAGTCCAAAGTAATCAATTTCTAATTTCTTGAAATAGTCACAGACACCAGAAGAAGTTTACCTTGAATATTCTTGAAATTCTTCATTTTCTCACCGGGCCATGACTGAGGTAGTCGAGGAACATATTTCTTTTTTCCCGAAGCCGTCCTCGAATCCTTCACAAACGGAAGATCATCCAAAGCAAGGGACCCAACATCCATAATTGACACACCCTTGCGCGAGTTTGCAAGATGTTTCTTCCTTGACTTGGGCTTTTTCATACCATACTCCTTTGACGCAATCTGTAGAGCAGTTCTGCCCAACTTTTCAGGACTTTCATCACTACTTCTGTTTGAACTTGAAGAACTGTCCTCTTCATCCAAAACCCGCCCCACCAACCATTCAGCATTCAAAAGTTCCGACCCACCACCAATCCCATCCAAGTAGTCTTCCGCCACATCATCGTCAACATCCAAACCACTATCAGATTCATCATCATCCTCTGATCCCTCACTATCTGATGACTCAGCAGACACGCTGCAAGACATCTCATCAGACTCTGAACTTCCACTATCAACCAAATCCCCATCAGTTTCATCGTTTTCATCTTCCGAGAGCTCAATATCTTCTGTATACAACCTCACACCTCCAATCGACAAGAACCCACCATTCTTCTTGGGGGGTGAGCCCTTTGCCGTTGACTTTACCTTGCCGTGGTCACACTTTCCAACACACATCTCGCTCTCGACAGAAGGTGAGACAACTCCTAGCCCTTCTCCTTCTCCATCATCCGCCTTCGCATCCTCGTCACAAAATCCCAACCCTATGTGGGAGCTGTCACCCAAGACTGAACACGAACCGTAATCGTAGGTGAAAGTCTCACCGCCAACAGGATCCAAACACGGCATTCGGTCCACATACCCGACAATTTTGGTCTCATTTGAGTCGACTAAAACAATCGGACTTGAATCAGATAGAACATGTGACTTCAAATGCGAAACCTCCTGAAAACGAGAGTCTTATCTCGCGGCCATGAATCAATTATATAAGCAGAAAAGAAAGCGATTGTTTACACCCCATCAATTGACACATACACCCTTCTTATCTACTTCTGGTATCAAATACACCTACTTTTTGAATCATTCCAGCACCGAAAGTAGAAACAAGCGGTGAATTCATCAAAAAGAGAGGGTGCACAAATCGAAACAGAGAATCATCAAGAAATTGAGGAACCTGAGGATTGACGGTCGGATACGCATAGCCAAAGGGATTGGAGGAAGGTTTCCGGGGGCGGTCGGTGGATGGGGGACCGTTCGATCTGCCGATATTCAACGGTGTGGATTTCGACCTCTCTTTGGCGGATTTTCCTGCATTTCGAAATGGAATCGAGCTTTCAAGGGTTTTGTCGGAAGAGTAGAAAGAGGCGAGAGAGAGATAAGAGACCTGGCTTCGAGGAAGGACGATCAGAGCCGTTGATTTGGAAATCTGATAGGAGGCCACCGCCGATGAAGAGAGATCTATTGGATTTGGCGCGATTGTTCTTGGCCAGCCTTCGTTTGCCACTTCCCATCGTGCGTAGGTTTGTTAAGCGTCACACCCGATGCAGGATAGAGAAAACAGAAGAGAGAGAGAGATGGATTGTCTCGTCAGGAACTCCCGCTCGCAACGGTGCCGTGCGATGGTTTATTTCCGGTGGAGCAATGGTGGAAGCGATTCGCGTGGCGATTCGCGGGAGAAAGCGGATTGCTTGGGACCCGCGCACAGAGATATCCTGTACTCGAGTCTGTGTTGGGCCCACAGAGAAGTTCCTGAAAAATCCACTCCGTCCATTTGTTTCAAAAGACCATAATAGGATAAAAATCTAAAAATCTGACATTTCTAGAACTCAAGCATACCACACAAAAGGAAACAGCAGGAAAGCAAACGTCCACCGTTGAAAATTTCCTGGATCTGACTATCACGTTTATATATCTTCTAAACCGTTCTTCTAAACCGTTCACGGAGTTTTCACCAATCAAATAAACTATAGGAACAGATACTATACTGATGCAGAACTTCTGTCGTCTCTAAAGCGTTCAATCCCCACCGTTTCGTGTGGCATGGCCCACCTGAGTTTTGGATCCGTCTGATTTTTAGGTTCGTTGGTGGTCTGGAAAAACACATGACCTGAATGAATTTTTTACAGTTATTCAAGTGAGCCAGAAACAGCGCCGGGCATATCAGGCGGATTGCATGTGACCCGGGCACAGATATGCCAGTGACCGGGGCTTTGTGGGCTCGCGAAGATATCCCTGACAAATCCACTCTATTCATCTGTTTTGAATGAACACAGTAGGACAGGATTTAAAAAATCAGGCAGACCCAAAACTCAATTGAGCCACATCAACGAACAAAAACATCCACAGTTGAAACCTTCCTAAGCTGACCATGATGTTTATATGACATCCAAACCGTTCATAGGTTATTATCACTCAGATAAACTCTAGGAACAAATATTATCCTTATATAGAAATTTTGTCACCCCAAGTGTTCAATCCCTACTGTTTCATGTGGTATTTACCATATGAGTTTTGGCTCAACCTCATTTTTAGAATCTTGTTCAGATATAGTCTTTCAGTTTTCAATACAGATGGACAGAATAGATTTGTCAAGGATATCCTGTTGCAGGGTCACGGGCAATCCCCTTCAGCTATTGGATATGTGTGGGGTAACCCAACCACTCATTATTACAGTTGGGCACGAACCAACTCGATCCGACTAACTCGACTAGTCCAACTTGTTCGGACCCGACTCGACCTGAACCAAATGGGTGAGTTGGTCCGAACCGAGTAGGCTCCGCCCAATCCAAACTGAAATCGAGTCGAGTTCAAGTTACCCAGTAACTCGACCGAAACTTGATCCGTTAGACTCGACCCAATCCGAGACCCGACTCAACTCCGGTATGGTGTGTGTGTGTGTGTGTGTGTGTGTATATAAACCCTAATTTCTAATTCACTCTACCTGTAATGACCAGGAAAATTTTGTGCCAAGACCCGAGTACTACCTCTATTTTCCCTAGTAGTTATTTGTGGGTTACTTAGTGTTAAACTCAATTACTTATGAAATTTGCATCAATCACTTTAAATTGGATCTGCATGACTCAAAACTTGTAGAATCATTAGCGCTATTTTACTCTGAAATCTGGGATCCATTGCTAAATCCAGTTGCTCTTGGAAATTTTTGGAAGTTCTGGATCAGACCTGGACCACGCGTCGAAAGTCCGATAGTGATGATCTTAGGCAGTAGTGGTCACCATGTTGGACTTGGCCATCACCTCAAAAATCAAGTCCAGATGATGTTCTGGGTCGATTTGATTGAGTCTAGAGTGAAGAGTGTGAGAACGGTGAGAAATTAAATGTGATTTTATGAAATCTGAGTCGTGTCGCTTGCGCGACGATTTTAAGCTATCTGACCGTTGGATTCTGACCCAATTTCACCCTCGAATCAGAGAAGATAGCCCAGGCAGGTCATGGTGCTTGTGGTCCTGATCGAGTTTCGGTGACCGTTGAATTGAGTGTCGTCCGCCACGGCTGATCTGTAGATCCGATCGGTACGAAAACTCAGTCTGACCTAGATCCATGGTCAGTGAACTTAAGTCCAACCTCTCGTGGAAAAAGGCCCACCGGAAGTGCTCTGTTGGATCGAGAGAGGCTTGTTTTGGTTATAACCTAAGTATACCTTGGCCCTGAGGTTATTTTCACCAATGTTAGGCCTATATATAGACCTTAAAACCCTAACTCTCTTTTCCATACGAATTTCCTAACCCTAGCTAAGAAAGAGAGAGGAAAAGAGAGAGAGAGTGAGAGAGAAGTTGGTGAATCATCTTAGATTCTTTCCTGTTCTTCTTCATCATTAAACCATTACCTTTGAATCGTTATTCCGGTGATTCTAAGTTCATCCTTGGGTAAGTTAACCTAACCCTAATCTGTTTTAGAGCTTAGAAGAGTCTATGTGTTATTGTAGCTCATTTTTATTCTTGTTTTAGGTTATCTTGTCGTCGTTGACGAAGACATATCGTCTGAATCAATTCGGTGTTCTATTTCTGGTTTAAGGTGCGGACTTTAATTGTATAGGTTATGGTTTTCAAGGCTTTCAATATTAGCTAATGGTTTATTCTTGTTATGGATGAAATTTCACATGCCAAATACCATGTTTATTTTGTGTTCCTGATATGCATGTGTTATATTGCGATTTGTGTATTATATGTATATAGGAAGTACCGTATACGTATAAAATATGCACATGTGTGTGCCATGATTATTTGTCGTGTATTTATGCTAGATGTATGTGTGACAACTCCTTGGCAAAAGGAATTGTCCAAATGCATGTATTTCAACATACGTCATGTATGTTGTATTATGTATTCTAAATGTTTGTAGAAATGTCTGAATGATCTAAAGTGTAATATATCAACCTAGTATGGGCATTGAGAAGCGATTCTCAACTCTCCCATTAGTGTGTATGATTTCCTTCACGCAAGTTACATTCCTTGTTGTTTAATTTCAAGCATTACTTATGTAAAAATCCATGTTAAGTTGATATTCTTTAAATGCTCATGTACCACATGATTTGAGTTGTTGTTCCATTACTATCATAAATTGTTGATATGAATATTTGTTGTAGTGGAATATGTTTGGGACTATGAATAGTTCAGGAAATCGGTAATCGGCCTTGAGATTATGGTCGAGGCTGCTTTCGCCACAAAGGATGTAATTTGATGAACCCGAGTCGTATTAGAGTTGTCGGCAGTGGTTTGGCCACACGGAGTGTTTGCGCACTCTATGTCGTTCAACCCAACGTGCGCTCGTGCTAGTCAAGTTCGTCAAGTAACCCGATTGTCTGATGTATGTTCACCATGTATGGACGCTATTGTTTGAATCTAGGGTACCAAACTTACCGATGAAATCCAATAAACCGTTGTACCTTGATCCGCTAAGACTCATGAGCCAGACATGGTGGTATGGGACACCGTAGTCGAGCTGTCGGCCTACGCTGGGGTGACGAGCCTCCCCGTAGTGACCAGTGAGCAACCAAACTCGTGAGCTGATTATGGTGGTATGGGACACTATATTCGTGCTGTCGGCCTACATTGATTGGTGACGAGCCCTTTGCAACGACTTAAAACCATATGATCGTATGAGATTGTCTAGGACTGACGACCCTAGAATGGATCACTGTTTGGACGTTGATATGAGGACGGTACCTTAGCTTTCCAATCCTACTGCATGAAAAGGACTAATAACAACTTAGTAATCATGTGCATGCACCGCATTGCATGTGCCTGGAAGAGGTGGAGCACTTTGAGGCAATGTCATGCGTAACGTAAGATGAAGACGCTGAGGGTCTACGCGCGAGGGCATGCATCATTCTACATACATCCCTGCATTAACAAGAGTACTTAGGACATGTTTGATTGTTTTGCTTTATCATTACTGCTTGATTAAATTGATAACATGTTAACCTTTGCTTTATTGTTCCACTGAGTTGATCACTCATCCCCTCGTTCTAGGGCGGTGTTTAAACACCCACCAGACTCTGTCTTAGTTGCAGATGTTGATGAGACCTCTGAGGCAGAGCCGGAGATCGAGGATGATGAGGCTGCATTTTCTTTCATGCAGTTTTCAGGCGGGTTCTAGTGAGCCTTGTTCTGATGCGTAGGATTCTGGGATTTCTTTTGGGATTAAATGAAGTAATTGGATACTTGTAATTTTGATAGCAACACTTGTAATACGACCTGATATGTATATGTATTTCAGGGATTTGCACATATACGCTTATATTTCTTTAAGTCTTCCGCTTGCGTTCTTCACTTATCCCTAAATTATGTTTGCAGTTTGGCTTAATCTATTCCATGTTTTATGCACTCATACAGAGAACATACATCTATCATTCAATATGTTGCATAAGTGATGTTTTGAAACTCGGGAGATGAGTTATGCTCGACTCCCGAATTTCAGGGCGTTACACTACCCTACACCGCCGCACGTCCCGATCTGAAAAACAAAACTCATTCTCATCCGGCACCCATCGGCGCAACCCTCCGGCCTTCCTCCTCCTCCTCCTCCTCCTCCTCTCTCTCTCTCTCTCTCTCTCTCTCTCTCTCTCTCTCTCTCTTTCTCTCCCATCTAGCAGGCGGCAACCAATGACCCATCAAGTGCATGTTTGGGTTTTTTTTTTAAGTTTTAAAAAAATATATTAAGAGGATGGAGATGGAAGGAAGCGGGTTGAGGACTAAGTAAACTCTATGAGGTCCACCATGATTTATGTATTTTATCCCCTCCGTCCATCCATTTTATCCCCTTCGTCTAGCCCGATGACTCGATCCGAATCGATGCCAACTCGATCCGACTCAGTATTTCTGACCTAGTCACACTCGATTCGGATCAGCCCAGCCCAAACCCAGACTCGAATCAAGTCAGGCATGCTGGACTCAGTACCAAGTCAGATCGAGTTCAGGTCAAGCATTTTTCAAAATCGGATCGAGTCAGGTTGGACCTAACTCGGTCCAACTCGACTTGATTCCTACCTCTACTCATTATGGGAGGATTTTGTGAGACCCGAGATCCACCAAGGTATGTGGGACCCCTAACTGTGGGGCTCACATTGATGTATGTGCCTTAAATCCACACCGTACATTAGTTTTGAAAAGCTCATTTTAGGTTATGATCTAAAAAATGAAGCAGATCCTAATCTTATGTGGACCATACCACAGAAACTGTAATGATTGAATCCCCATCATCATAAACTTCACAGGGGCTATCGAAATGTTTATTTACCATCTAACGTGTTGATAAGATCACAAATATATTGATGAAGAGACCACACAAATATCATCTTGATCAAAAGTTTCGTGGCCCAAGAGAAGTTTGTAATGGTCGATTACCATTGTTTCATGTATTATAGTCCACTTAAGTTTTGGATATGCTTCATTTTTTGGATCATACCCTAAAATGAGCTTTCAATACGGATGGATGGCATGGATGTAGTCACATATATCTCAGTGGGCCCCACAATTAAGGGCCCACCCACCTTAGTGGATATGAGGCCTCACCTAATCCGCTCCCACATATTTTGGTCCATTTATCGGATGGGCCACAAGTGTAAGCTGAAGAAGATGGTCAACATTTTTTTAACTGGCCATATTCGTTGTGCATGTCTGGCACGGGAGCAGATTAGGTGCGACCCTGACCGTGGGGCCCACCTTGATGTAGGTATTGTATTTTGCTAGCTCAATTTAATGCATGAGCTCCAAAAAGTGAAGTGAATCCAAATATGAGGTGGATCACACCATAGGAAAGAGTTGGTGATTGAACACCCACCATAAAACTTCCGGCGACGCACCACAACACCCACCTTAGTGTTTATTTGCCTTCCAACGTGTTAAAGGTCACACTGATATGGATGGAGGCAAAAAAATAAATATCTGCGTGATCGAAACTTTCATGGCATATAAGAAGTTTTTAATGGCCAATCACCACCGATTCCTATGGTGTGGTCCACTTGAGATTATTATCTGCTTCATTTTTGGGTTCATGCCCTAAAATGAGCTTGTAAAACGAATGTGGACATACAATACATAAATCAAGGTGGGCCCCATGGTCACGGCCGCACCTCGTTGGATGAGGCCAGGGCTACACCTAATTCACTCTTACCAGGCACACATGATAGAGTCAGCTCTAATCGTGGGATGGAATTTTCATCAAGTGTTTGAGCTTGCAGATATATAAGACCCGTATCCTAAATCATACCGTTCTGTAGGTCTCCACGGTCCTCCCGGTCGAATTTCGGTGACCCGTGATCTATTATCAGCAGTTGTGCGCGACCCTGAGTCGTATCCCATATATCTGAGTCGGCTTGATCCGAGACCTGTACCCTAGCGACCGCGCCATCGTCGCGGTTCCGATGCTGCGTCTCGCGCGCCGAGGCAATTCCCAGGCAAGGAGATGTGGGCCCGCGTTCAGTTCGAGAAAAAACACCGCGCATTTGCAAATCCGAGAAAGATTTCAAATCATATCCCATCAATCCCACCAATCACACTTCATGTCAAGTACACATCACCCCATCCCCAAGCAACCCCTAAAGTCAACACTCTCTTACACAAAGTACACCCATCACTCACTTCACCCATCACTCACTTATCCCTCTCTCTCTTACAGCCACTCTCTCTCATCTCTCTCTCCCTCATTCTCCAAGCAACTCACGTCCAAGCTTCCATGGGAGAGAGCTTGTGTGGCCTACTTCCTACCTCCCATCTCCACCATTCAAAGAATATCTCGACCGTTGAAATCGTCCCCTTTGAGCTCTAGATCGTGTTGACAGAAGAAGTAAGAAGAGATCAAAGGTGGGTGATTTCATTATTTGATTTATGATTTGAGGGCCCACATATGTGGGACCCATCTTGATGTACGCATTATTCAAAGAGGGACCCAGAATGGCGGGGCCCCCTCTCCATCTGATCTCTCTCTCTTTTTCTTTCTTTATAATAATGATGTGGGGCCCACCTGATGTGTACAGGACATCTAGACCACCACGTGGACCCCACTATGATGAATGCATTTTATTCATGCCGTCCACGTGCATAGACCCCACCTATCCACACTGGCTGATTCCCAGACTGGTCTGGACAAGGGAGAAAACAAATATCAGATTGATCCAACACGTGTGGCCCACCCACGTGGGACCACTGTGATGCATGTGATTCATCCATGACCCACCTTAATGTATGTGCTCTATATCCTAGCCGTCCATCTGCATCAGTGCAGGCCGTGTGATTTATGGACTGCACTAGTAACACAGTAGCACCATCCAGACTGCTGACCGTCTGGATGGCAGAACAACACAGATACCAGCTTGATTCAATCGCTGGTGGGCCACACTGACGTGGACCCCACCTCAGTAGACGTATGTAATATCCACACCGTCCAATGGTCTGGACGGTGGGGACCACTTATGATGTATGGGTTTTATCTCCACCGTCCACTATCTGGACCCACCTCAACACACGCGTAGTCCAGCAGCTGGAAGCTGCTGTTGTAAGTGACGTCAGCAAGTTTGGTGGGGCCCTGATATATGTATTCTAACCACGCTGTCCGTCCTGGGGCATGGGACCCACCCCCTGCACGTGTGGAATCTCCACGTCCAGCTAGCACATGAGACCCCATGATGTATTTGTCCTATCCACGACCGTCCATTGCATGGACGTGGACCCCACTTGAAGTATGGGTTTTATTCATGTTGTTCATCTTCGGACGTGGGTCCACCTGATGCATGTGTTTATCATCACCGTCCATTTGGACGTGCGTGGACCCACCCATATTGTATATGGTCTGGATGGTCAGACGGTCCAGAACGTGGGACCCACAAGGGGTATGTGTTTTATACATACCGTCCAGTGTCCAGGTCTGGACGCTAGACTTCTTTCAATTAAAAAAAAGGTAAATATAATATTATATTAGATGTGTATATACACACATATATATATGTGTGTGTGTGGTGGGGCCCATGTGGGACCCACCTGCTGGATGGATTAGCCGACGTCCGCACACCAGCTATATAGCTTTGTACCGACGTCAGCAGTTCCGTGGTCCTGTATGATCTCAGTCGTTCCTCTGTTTGGACAGCGGTGAATGAAGCCACCGTGATTTATGTATTTTATTTCCTGCCACTCATTCATTTGGCTTTTTGTGGGGCCACCCCACACGTGCTGTACGTGTGGGATGGGACCCACCTTGCTGTACCTATTCTATATGCACATCATCCGCCCATTTGGGGACGTAGACCCCACCTTAATGTGTGTATTTTATATCCGCACGGTCCAACTGGATTGGCACGGTGGGATGCCTGCCATGATGTATGTATTTCATACATACTGTCGATCCATTTTTAATGGCATGGGGCCCACCCCACACGTGTCGTACGTGTGGGATGGGACCCACCTTGATATATGTATTGTGTATCCCCGCTGTCCGTCCGGGATGGGTGGGACCCACATCGATGCATATATGTGTGGGCCGATCATGATGTATGTGTTTTATACACATCGTTTGTCCATTTGTGCGGCCGCAGTGATGCATGTATTGTATATCTATGCCGACCCATTGATGCGGCCCAGGTGATGTATTTGAGGCCCATATGCAGGGCCCACCTGTTGCGTATTCGAAGCCCGAGGGTCGTGGCCCATTGTAATGTATTTCTGGCCCAGATTGTAAGGCCCGATGTGATGCATGAAAGGCCCATGGTCGTGGTCCAGTGTAATATATTCGAGGCCCATGTCCTACGACCTATTGAGATGTATTTTCAGCCCATTTGACATATTGGGGCCCATCTGGTGCGGCCCATCATGATGTATTTTTTGCCCATGTGTGGGGTCCACCTGTTTGTATTGTCGGGCCCGGACACGTGGCCCATTTGATGCATACGAGGCCCAAGTAGTGCGGCCCACTTATTGTATACGAGGCCCACATATGAGGCCCATGGTGATGCATCTACGGCCAATTTAATGAGGCCCATTGTGATAGGTTGAAGGCCCATGGGACGTGGCCCATTGTGATATATCCGAGGCCCATGGGCGTAGACCATTGTGATGTATTCAAGGCCAATGGGCGTGACCCATTGTGTTATACTTGAGGCCCTTGTATGAAGCCCAATGTGATGTATGTGTGGCCACTACGTTATGTATGAATTCCTTGTATGGGCCACTCCTTGGGAGCAATATTGGTTAAATCGCCAAATTGTTGGGCAATGTTGGTTTAATGTCCACATTGTGACCTTCCCTTAGGCCAATTCTGATTTCGATTGGCGTGACCAATTTGTCGATTCTGATTATCGATCGATTCCTATTGTCACGACCGATTGCCGATTCCGATTAACGAGACCGATTTACCGATTCTGATTATTGATCGATTCCGATTGTCGATTTCGATTGACGTGACCGATTTTTCGATTCTGATTATCGATCGATTTTTATTGTCACGATCAATTGCCGATTCCGATTGATGTGACCAATTTGTCGATTCTGATTATTGATCGATTCCAATTGTCACGATCGATTGCCGATTCCGATTGATGTGACCGATTTGCAGATTCTAATTATCGATCGATTCCGATTGTCATGACTGATTGCTGATTCTGATTGACGTGACCGATTTGCTGATTCTGATTATCGATCGATTCCGATTGTCACAACCGATAGTCGATTCCGATTGACGTTACCGATTTGCCGATTCTGATTATCGATCAATTTCGATTGTCACAACCGATTGTCGATTCCAATTGACGTAACCAATTTACCGATTCTGATATCGATCGATTCCGATTGTCACGACCGATTGCCGATTCCGGTTGACGTGACCGATTTGCCGATTCTGATTATCGATCGATTCCGATTGTCATGACCGATTACCAACTCCGATTGACGTAACCGATTTGCGGATTCTGATTATCGATCGATTCCAATTGTCACGACCGATTGCCGATTCCGATTGACGTGACCGATTTATCGATTTTGATTATCGATCGATTCGGATTGTCACGACCGATTGCCGATTCCGATTGACGTGATCGATTTGTCAATTTTGATTATTGATCGATTTCGATTGTCACGACCGATTGCTAGTTCCGATTGACGTGGCCGATTTGCCGATTCTGATTATCGATTGATTCCGATTGTCATGACCGATTGCCGATACTGATTGACGTGACCGATCTGCCGATTCTGATTATCGATTGATTCCGATTGTCATAACCGATTGCTGATACCGATTGATGTGACCGATTTGTCGATTTTGATTATCGATCGATTTCGATTGTCGTGACCGATTGGCGATTCCGATTGACATGACCGATTTGTCGATTCTGATTATCGATCAATTCTGATTGTCGTGACCAATTGTTGATTCCGATTAACGTGCCCGATTTGTCAATTCTGATTATCGATTGATTGTGGAGGCTGATTGTTGAGGCTGATTCTGATTCCGATTGTCAAGGCCAATTATCGAGGCCGATTTCGATTCCGATTGTCGATACCGATTTCGATTGTAGATGCCGATTTCGATTGTCGACACCCAATGAGATGCATATGCGACCCGTATTTGAGGCCCATTGTAATGTACATTCGGCCCGTGTTTGAGGCCCAATGTGATGTATATACGGCCCGTATTTGAGGTCGTTGTGATGTGTATTCAGCCCGTGTTTAAGGCCCAATGTGATGTATATGAGGCCTATGTGATGAGGCCCATTGTGATGCATTTGAGGGCCAGGCAATGAAGCCCATTGTGATGTATGTTAGGCTCATGTGAAAGGCCCATCGTGATGTATATTAAGCTCTTGAGTGAGGCCCATGGTGTTATATATTGGCCCTATATGTTAGCCTCTATGTGGGTCATTCCTTGGGGGCAATGTTGGTTAAAGGTTCACATTGTCGAGGTCGATTGTCGATGCCGGTTATTGATACTGATTTATGAGTATGTGACAACATAACATTATGATACATGCCAATACGCATCATCTGCATGTTTGTCATGCGATGTGGTTGACCATTGCATACGTCATTAGGCAGGTTGTTATGAGACTCCCTGATAGGTGGAGGTTATTCACATGAGCACACAGTATGCGCAGGATTGATGCATGACTGGATTGTATGACTCATGCATATTGCATTGTGTGTTGTGATTATTGTACGCACTAGCGACATCAGGGTCGTAGCCTCCATAGGTATTTCGTGGATGGCCAGATGGGACACCGAAAATCTGTTCTACATGGGGTGCTATAGATATCCGT
Source organism: Magnolia sinica (assembly GCF_029962835.1). Taxonomy (NCBI): domain Eukaryota; kingdom Viridiplantae; phylum Streptophyta; class Magnoliopsida; order Magnoliales; family Magnoliaceae; genus Magnolia; species Magnolia sinica. The sequence continues at coordinate 19,664,656 of NC_080581.1, forward strand.
AGGTGAAAGTCCATAAACCCTCTTGGTTCAAGAGGTTGTTCCAACGTGTAGACCGAGTGGATGTATGAGTGCATGAGAGTCGTATACCATTAGGCCGTGTCTCCCACTGTGTCGTGGTCAGTTGGAAGGGGGTATGGCCTTACCTGCCCGAGAGGAGGGGGCAATGCTAGGCTGAGTCTGACCAGCTCGAGGAATGGGTTGGCTAACGACGAGCCGAGTCCGATATTGGCAGGCGGATAGTGTGGTATCTTCCACTCACCTTGTTGCACGCGATGGGGCGGCAATCTGGTGTGGAGTGTAATAGACCCCGGTGATTTCCCAGAGAGGAACCGTACCGATATGTGGACTTATTGGGTAGGAGTTGTATACTCATGCATTCATTTCATTCACTATCCACTCAGGTTGGTGGTGCGCAACTATTTGTTACGTATACCTCTGCAATGGCTAGGATTTCGGTTGAGACGCACGACTAACCTGAGATAAGGAGTTTACCACATTGAGTCTTACTATCCAAATTTAGGTATGAGCCTGGTGGATAGAAGTCCATTGTGATGGACCCCATAGCCTGCGATACTACGTACTATCATCCCGACTTCACACTTCAGCATAGTCATTTCATTCGCACCGCATAATTGCATTACATCCACGGCATATGGCATTTTGGGTTACCTGTGTTTCTGTATTTATATGGTCTAGATACGGTATCTGATATTTTACTCTTTATGACTCCTCATTTGTATAGTTGATTTGTATTACGTATTCTGATATTGTTTAACTCATGGACTTGTCAGTATTTTCGCTTACTCTAATAACGTATGATTCATGATCTTGCGCCTATTTCGACATTGTATAATTATGGTTTTGCGTTGAATACTTGGCACTTACCTTGTGCACACACTTTCACCACCCACTAAGCTTTCTATAAGCTTATGCACGATAGATGCGTGCAGGTGGCGTTAGGTTGCAGCAGCATTGAGCTTGGAGCATGCAGCGGACCTCCGGAGCTTTGATTTTTGACATATGTATTTCCCTTTCAGCACTGTATTCAACTTTTTATATTAGTAGATATATGATGACGATGTTGCCTTTATGATTTAGGTATACTTGTGGTTATGCTTACTACGAGATAAATGTACAAAAAAAAATCCTCCTTGTAGGATCCCAGGATCGGAATATGGCGTATAGGCGCTGGGAGCCTAGAATGGGGTGCTACGGAGGCTATTGGCACCGAATTCGCCGATCAGGGTTCTCGTGAGCTCGGTTTCTGAGTTTGGGGCTTAACATGATATCTTGCATGTAAGTATATATGCAGCAGATGGTTGCTTTTAGGGTTCATTTGGCCGTTTGAATCGAAGTGAATTGGTAGTAATTGGAACGTTTGGGAGGAGTGTCTGATTCAAAGCCACTTTTTAAAATAATAGCAAAACATGTTATTTGATTTCACATGGATTCTAATAAACACCAATTCATAGGTCATAATCATCTCTCTCACTCTCTCTTTTAAATACAGAGAGTTAAACACAATTTGGTGTTTCTGATTATCAAATTTGCAAGCTACCAAACGCAATTAGCGATTCCAAGTCACATGTATTCCAATCCAAATACACGCTCTCAAATGACCCTCATTTTTTCTCTTAATTGCCCTATCATTTCTCATTGCTGTTATGCATGTCATGCAGTGTCCCGAGTCCTAATGGGCCTAGTCACCCAACACATAGAGGTTGGGCCTCAGCAGGTGGTTCGGATCATTTGCCATCAATAGTGAGACCCACATATCATCATTAGTGTATGACAGATCCCCTCGAACAATAAGTCCAGTAGCATAAGGGCCTGTTTGAGAGCATGGATTTGGAACCCCCTGGATTCAGAACCCCCAAGATTAGAAACCCCCTGGATTTGCAATCCTCCCTATGTGTTTGGCACCCTGGAGTGTGAATCAACTTTAATCCAGAAGTACCTATCCATGGTATATTTACAGGAGTTTGAATTTAATTACTAAATCAACTTTAATATCTCTAATTAGTGAGATATGTAATTTTTGACACAATGGTTGTGATAAGCCTGCTGAAATATATGCTTTGCCCGAAAATGATGAAATTCCAAGTCTCGGATGGGCCACAAGCACAAGATCATGTCTAAGTGACTAACCAACGATTTTTAATCGTTGATTTATATGGACAATGTTTGGATGGTGCTGGACAATGTTTAGACAGTGCTGATTTACATGGACAATGTTTGGACGGTGCTGATCATCATTAGTGGGCCATGTGCCCAATAGAATGATAGTATATAGTGACACACATGTTACACCTACAACTATTGAAATGATTTTAGGTGTAATCCAAGCTCTCACCATGGATTACAAACCCACTCAAAGAGGGGATTGAAAACCCTCTGGATTTGAAACCCCTGGTTGCTTTATGCTGCCAAACAATCAGGGGATTTGAAACCCCCTCAAATCCCCTCCAATCCACGGTGCCAAACAACCCCTAAGCTATATGGGGCTCACCGTAATATCCATGTAATTGAATAGAATTCTTAGAATTATCATTCATTCTCGTCTTCTACTAATTTATAATAAGAAAAAATGGTACACATAAGGAAGAATATATAAAAATGGTATGTGATACAAACATGTTACGTGAATCCTACCGTGGTCCGCAAGACCACCAATATACATATACTAACACTCTCCTCAAGTTGGAGCATGAATGTCAATTATATCGAGCTTGGATATAATGTCAAATAGGCCAGACTCTAAAACTCATTTGGTAAAGATATCAATGAGCCTTTAGACAATAGGTAAGAAGTATAAAGAACACCACTAGATAACTTTTTCCGCACAACACACCGATCCATATCTCAAGTGGTAGACCGAGTGAGAATAACCTCGTTTCAACACTAAGATATTGGCATTGATTCCCCAACGAGGTGTTTACTAACATGCTAGCAAAAAAAAAAAAACTTTTTCCACACAAAATGACAATCAACATTAATGTATTCAGTACGCTCATGGAATACTGGGTTATAAGCGATGTGTATGATTTGCTTGATTGTTGCAAAATAAAGGGACGGGGGTTGAAGTATCAATGCCAAGTTTATGAAGTAATGAACGAAGGCAGAGAATCTCACTTATGCAATGTCTCGTGGATCTGTACTTAGCCTAAGTAGTCAAGTGCGCAATGACATATTATTTCTTCCTTTTATAGGTTACCAAATTCCTACTGACAAAAGTACAATAGTCGAATACAAACCGTCGATCAGAGGTACACCCAGCCAAGTCAGCATCACAGTAGGCATGAATGCCAAGATGAGCATAATTTGAGTACATAATTTCTTTTCTAGGGCACACTTGAGGTAACGAAGAATATAATGTACTGCCTTAAGATGATGGGAGCATGATTTTTTTCATCAACATAAGCAATGTCTATGTCAATGATATTTAGATAGATAAGTTTCCCAATGAGACGACGATATCATGTTGGATCATCATGAGGAAATAAGTGAATGAAAAAGGCTAATGATTAGCTTTAATTTGCGTATTCGAGGGGCGACAACCCATCATGCCATTACTATCAAGAAGATAAAATATATATTTTCTTTGAGAAATAAATATCCCTTGGGTAGACTATGCAAATTCAATGTAAAAGGAAATATTGTAAAGGTCTTAAATCTTTAATTTCAAAAAATATAGCAAGAAAATGCTTGACCAATGCAATTTCTTCAGAATTATCGCCCGTCACCATAATATCATCAACATCTATTACAATAATCGTGATGGAGGTCCCTCTTTTTTTTTTACAAATACAGAATAGTCAACAAAACATCGCCAAAATCTAAAATATAAGATAAATTAATTAAATCACTCAAACCAAGTATGTGTGAATTGTTTGAGGCCATATAATACTTTCCTCAATCGATGCACCATTCCCTCATTGACCTAAGGATGAAATCCCAAAGGCAAATTGCATGTAGATTTCTTCATGAAGGTCTCCATGGAGAAATGCATTTTTAACATTTAATTGATGAAGTAGGCAGCGTCTATAAGTATCAATAGAGAGTATAACTCGAATTAAGCTCATCTTGACAACAAGGGAGAATGTGTCTATTAGACATATATGATTGCCCATGTCACACGTGGCTGGGCCGTATAGCTAGATGGCTGTGGTGGAAAGGTTTGTCCCCTCACATATTTATATTATAGTTGTATTATTGCTTGTAATATATTTTTTCTCTTATATCCATGGCCCCATGTTGGGTTGCTATGTTTATATAAGAGTATTCATGTACATTGTTATCTTTTTAAGGTTAATATATATTATTGATTTCTTTGAGGGTTTAGTATTAGGGCAAACCTCACCAATCTGGAGTTCTCTTGGTTTTTTCCAAAACCTATTATATCATTTCTCTTAGTTTTCTCCAAAACCTATCTTGGTATCAAAGAGGACGATATAAGAAGATCAAATATGATGTTATTCACAGTTAGATCATTATCTGGTGGTAAGTCCTTTTTTGGGATTTTGCAGTTCCCTTCTAGTGTTGTTAGGTGTCATATGATCATGCAGATCAAGTCTCAAAAAATTATGTTCGGTTGTACGGATTTGGTTGTACCTATGTTTAAAAAAATCTGGTAAATAGTTGGAGCTGTTGTGTGTTGCGCGATCTATTGGTTAGTGATTTCGTATTGTGGTCTTCAATCTTGGTATGCATTTATATTTTGTGATTATGGAGAAAAAAATTTACAATGATGTTACCCAGTGTATCTTTGATGGTACCAATTATGGGCATCAGTCTCTCCACTTTCAGGCATTTTCTGAAGGGTCGTGATCTTTGAGAGCGATAAATGGGTCTGTTCATATCTTAAAATTAGTGGATGTTAAGAAACTGACTAATTGGGAGATGAAAAATGATCGAATAACGACCTAAATTTTGGATTTAATTGAGAAATATATTGTTGTTGGATTGATTCCAATCGTACGACTAAGGCTATGTGGGATCATTTATGGGTAATATACTAATAAAACAATGAAGCTCATCTTTTTCGTTTAAAACAGGATTTGGTACATCTTTTCTAGTACAATAAAAGTATTTAGGCATTGTACAATAATAATGTGGCCATCTGGCCCAAGATGACAATGATGGATTTAGAGTTTTCTAATGATTTTCATATTTATCAGGATTTATACAATTAGACATACGTTTGACAATTTTTGATGAAATTGTACCGGAGTACGAGCATTGTCAGGTTGCTTTGTAACACATCGGCCTTCCAATACTTGGGTATTGGATGTTCTCGGGTAACAATTAGAAATTTTTTGAATAATTATATAATCACACATGCATACACACCCATCTCAAACTCGGAAAACTTAGAGATTATAAGTAAAACCCTATGTCCGAAAATCCGAAACTCTATAAGCCTTTGCATATGAGCAAACCAAACCAATGGAATTACATTAATAAACCCTTAAGACCCAAGAATAGTGAAAAAAATCATTTGCAAGACAAGTTAGTGCTCTATCAATTCGACCAACTATGTATAACTGAACACGAGATGAATTCATGTTATGTTGGTCCGATCGACAGACACCTGTGGGTTGGGGACCCACAAACTACCCACCAAGAATTTGGAGGCTATAAAAGCCTATTTTGTTTCTTCCTTTCAGATTTTCAAAATTGAGAGAGATAGAAAGATAGATGAGTGACAGGGATCAGGTCTCACGGCTTTGGATCGTTGTAGGTCATGTTTCGTCAAGCATTGTGGTGTTCATATCCTGTTGTACGTTCAAGAGAGAAGAAAAGATAGTGAGTGGGGGCCGTTGGTTTGATTTTATCAGTTGCATGCACCCTTCTCAAGGTGTCTTGGTTGTTCTACATCGAGTTTTGGGCAAGTGAGTTCTCCTAGGGCTCTGCAACCAAAGATCTTCAAGTGTGGGCCGGACAATCCTTCAATTAGCTAGGTAAGTTCCCCCCTAGGTGCATGCGAGTATTCCTTTAGCTTCCAGCAATTTGGGTAGGGTAGAGCCCTCTAGGTGAGCCATCTTCCTTATCCTACCATATCTCGAAGTTCTGACTTGGGGGATTTGTGCATGTCAGGTTCTTAAGGTCCTTACTAGCATTAGGAGCGGCCCATATACATGCAGGTGCTGTGAGCGGGATTAGCTTCGTGAGAAACTCATATTTATGCCTAGTTGAGTCACTAAATTTACAATTATGAGATGTGAGTCCATCCCCAATTCCTACTATTCAAAGTTCAATTAGAAATTAACATATGTCTAAATGAACTGAATTTGAAATCGTCAATAGGTATCGAAATTTTCTCAAATCCTATAACCAGGGTGCACTCGAATTTAAGAATCCTCAAGCTTTAGCCAGCATGTTTAGCCTAGTGTTAGTTTCATATTCGGATTGTGCTACTAAATTGATATGTAAAATCACGTCGTTGCTCTTGAAATTCATCTTTACATGCGTAATTCTAGTGTAATTAAATGATATGAGTAGGTATTTATTCATATGTTAACTTTCTTGCTTACAATAATTTACATATGTGTACCCGTATGAAACCTCCAAATCACTTGGATACAACTCTGATTTTGAGTGATTCACTTGCATATGGATTTTATCATGTTTTGGTATAAGTAACACATGTTAATATGCTTAGATTCATGAAAATATGAATTTGAATAGTTGTGGTCACACACATAACATTATATCTTGAACTAGTGGCCTTTATCATGTGAATGTTATATAAACTTGATCAATGAATTTCATCCATGTGATATTTGTGCCCAAAGTAGCTTGTTGAATTAAACTTATTTTGTTGTGTCCTTAAATGGACTTGATTACCCTAAGCGACTTATGGAATGAATCATTTATTTGTGTCCTTGAATGGACTTGATTTCTTAGTTGGATTTGCTGGGTTAAACCATTTATTGTGTACATAATTGGACTTACGGTGGAAAAGATAAATTGATTATTATATTATTATTGATTTGGGAAGGCCACTAGTTGAAAGGATTTATAAACACATATATGGCAGATGGGCATTATCAGGTGGTTAGTCATTATGAGCACGTGTGTGTTGTATTTTAGTTGGTGACTAGTCCATTGTACGAATGTTCATGGGGCGTTATCGGGTGCCTAGCCATTGTGAGCATGTACCTTTGGTGTATTTCGTTGGTGACTAATTACTGTGTGACCGTCCCTTTTTGCATAGGATTTTATTATTGGAATTTGTGTTGCAGAATCACATAGATTTGGATCTAGGATAGCAATCCAATAACGCCAAGCAATCACAAGATAAACACAAAGATTTAACGTGAAAAATCCTTTCGCGAAAAAATTACGGCACAAAGCGACAGATCTTTATTATGAAAGCAAAAATTACAAAGAGAAGAAGACTTACCCGATTCAAACAAGCTTGAATCTCACCCTTGCTACACCCTTTGATAACCTCAGAACCCTTTTAGAAACCTTTGGAATACCTTTAAGAAGCCTTAGAATATCTTAGAATGTCCCTAGGGACTCGTATTTATAGATGAGGAAACTGCCTCACATTTACGTAGTCCACGCACAAACCGCGCACCGTCTGCATAACCCTCGACTAGTTGAGACAGGGTTTCGACCAGTCGAAAGGACCTTCGACTAGTCAAGCCAGTCCCTCGATTAGTCGAGCATCTCGAAAATCCAAGATTAAAGACATCTTTTAACAACATTTATGAAGAGCTTTCAACACAGATCCACGCTACTAGAGGCTAGACTGGCATGGGCCACTATTGTTGGATTGATGTTGGATTCAATCATTCAATGCCGAAGAGAAACAATAGTAAGATATGATTAGACATCACAAATCTATGGCTCATATCAGATGCTATTTTTGATACTATATAGGTTTATGGATTTCTTAGGATTATCATTCCATCCCCTCTTCTATTAATTTGTAATAAGGAAAAATAATACATACAAGGAAAAATATACAAAAAAATGGTATGTGATACCGACATAGTATGTGAGTCCTACGGTGATCCGTATGACCACCATTATATATACTAACAAGCCGTGAGAACTCCTCCCATTCATCAGTTTCACAAGCTCATAATAGTACAATATTCCAAAATTGAAGTAATTCAAAATTTAGGTGGGCCACATGATGGGAAACAATGAGATTAGAAACACTCATCATTAAAACCTTCCCGGAGCCCAACATGATGTTTATATGCTATCTAAACTGTTCAAAAGGTTACTCTTGTTCACGCAATTCAATCAAACACAAGGCCACATGTTTGATCAAGGGCTTGTATTTGGTTTACATGTATAATTAGAAAGTGTGAGCGTGCCAAAGTCATACTTGACTCAATGTTTGATTGAACGATAGTGACCCCATCACTAAAACGATTGAGTAAGATTGGATTCGAGAATCCAGCCATCAAGCCAACCACCGGTTGTGATCAGCGATTAAGCAATTTGCGAAAAAGGTAGGAGTGAGTCATTCCTGATGGATTGTTTTTGCCTTGTGTTTAAGGACTTGTTCTTTCATCGATAATCACAGTCAATGTATTTATCGAAGGAATAAAGGTAGATAAATAAATAAAATAAGGTTAAAATAATGTCGATTTTATTAACATTTGAATGAAACTCATTACAATCGACAGAGTATCGAATGAACTAGAGAAACAAAATAAAATGAGAGATAAATACTTGATATGTCTATAAAAACAGATGATCAAGGTAGATGGCCAACAGGATGTGATTAGAAAGATGATTATCTAAGTAAGGACTCGATTGATCAAGATCCAATAACTTAGCATCGTGGATGCTTAATTTAATCATACGTATTATAACAGTGGCGCCAGACAATAGCGATTTATGCTAAGATAAATGTAAAGAAGATAAATTGTGTTTGGCGTGGGCCTTGAGCTCTTCATCGTGTGCTCCTTTTATAGTTTGTTGAGATGGCAAAACCCCCACTGGGTTTCCTTGCTGATACAAGATCCTTTGCATCTATAGCATGCATTCTAAATAGGGAGATCTTTGTACATCTAAAATTATTTATTTTCATCTCTACTTTTATATAGATTGTCTCATATTAGCGACCTTCAGGACCCTACTGCATCTAGATTTATGATCGACCAGATCAATCTCCATCGTTCATCTCAGATCTTAAATTGATCAGGTTATCATTGCATCTAAATGACCCAGTCAGTGTTGTCCACCTTTCTATGATCTCGTTCCCGTCTGGTTGTAGAACTGATGGGGCCGGATCCAGCATATCAAGCTTTCTTATTCTTTTATTTTCGATTGATGTACGGATAGGGACTCGATATGCTGGTGTCACCCTCTCCTGATTTGGGTCCATGTTGCAACCAGTCTGTTTAGATATTGATCTGATTTTTAGATATTCAGAATCTTCATGATCACCACAAAACCTCTGAACGTTTTTGAAAAGATCTCCCATTTTATAAGGATTGCGAGAGACAACTTTACCGAGTGTATCATAACCAAATTAGTAATAAGATTCTTCCCTCGGTAGGTCTTTTATAGTCGTGCTGATTACACCTGTCTCATTAAAATGACATCCTAATCATGGCAATGTGACATGTAATGTTTCAATCTCCTAAAGGCATGCTTATGGTTTTATGCGATTGCATTAGTAGCGAAATTAGTATCACCGAAATAAGATTAGCAAAAGATATCTTCGTGCGTGAGTACGATTATATTAATACCAAACCGTAGTGATGACATGTGGCGACTTCTCATTGATCTACGCCAGTGCACTGAAAATGGTATAAACAACTCCCATTGTGATAAACTGAAAGCATAAATATCATCCTGATTGAGAACTTCTAAGGCCCTCATGAAGTTTCCAATAATGGCCATTTAATCCCCTCTATTTTGTGTGGTGTGGCCAAGTTGAGTTTTGGATCAACCTCATTTCATACTCCTATTCAAATGTGGGCTTGCAAAATAATGGATGAAACAAAAATTTTATAGACATTTCGGTGGGCCGGACACAACTTCCACCTATAGGAACTTCCTGTTGGTAGGCAATTCATACTCTCTTTATAGTAGAGGGTGATGTCTCAATCCAAGTTGTTTATGTAGTAGACCATGCGATGGATGGCAAATGGGTCAAGATATACATGGATGGGATGACCATAACCATCTCAAAGACGACTTTTGAAATGGAAGCAGTCAAGAAAACTTGTTAACAACCAACGTTTAATGCATGAAAACTAAGAAAATTATTCTTTTTTAGGCATAAGTCATTTGCAATAGCAACCTTGATGGAGAATGACAAAATGAATTACTAGGATCGATTGATACATGAATGAGATCACCATGACCATCTGAATAACTTTTTTAGTGAATTCAGTTAAGAAAATTTGTCAATAGTCAGTATTTAGTGAAGGAGAACGAAGAAAATGATTCTGTTTTATACATATATCTTAGATGAAGAATGTCCAAATGAATTACCAAGATCGAATGTTCCTGGAAACCAATATTAGGAACTTTTTTCTAGTTTGGCATCGACTTTTGTTGTATTCTTATTATTAATAATATCTTTGTAGGGATTGCCTAATCAAGGACAATTTTAAGGTATGGTCCATTGGTGGTGGGTTACAACAAATCTATAGTTTGGATTACGAAGCTATAGGTTCCACTTATTAAAAGTATATATCTATCATGTAGTTTAAGAAAATTTATTTGATAAAAGATAAATTTCATTAGATTAGAATTACCTAAGGAAATGCAACGGAAAGAAAAATCATGACATGAATAGATGGTAAAGTAACATGAGAGCTAAGAAAAGCAAAACATTTACACTTTGATTTTTTTATTTTGTTAGGGGTCATTTTAGATGCTTGTAAAATCTATAAGTTGGAAAGGAATTATAGATAATTTGTAACGATCCTAAAATTCCTGACCCTCTACACTCGAAATATGCATTACACTTTTACATTAGTTATATATATTTTTTTATACTTTAATATAAGTGATTAGTTAGATAAGTGGCTAAGACTTGTGTTGCCGTGAAAATGGTTGAGAGTTTAATTAAAATGATTATAGCACAATTTTTTCTCATTTAATTTTTAACTTGAATTTCAAAATTTTAATTTTTAAATCCAAATCCATAACCACCTAATATTTTTTTGAATTTTAATTTTATTTTAAATCTATAACCATCCTTCCTTATCTCTCCCTTCCACATCCTAGGAGGGAGAGGGGGGAGAAGAGAAAGGATGACCCACTATCATACATTCATAAGTAAGTTATTCTACACATGTTCATTTTTTTTATTACATTATTTATTTTATTAACATGCATGTGACTATATCATATTTCTTTAAAAATTATAATTTATAATTTGTTATTTTATTATATCGACCAGATTACTTGATTTTTATATGCTTGTTTGAAACTATGCATCATAATTTGTTATTTTATTATACTGATTAGATCATTAGGCATGATTGTAAGGATGGACAGTTTACATCATCCGATCATATTAAAAATGAATGGTTGGATGCATGTACAAATTGGACAACTATGGGTGTCCAAATTTTTACATCGAATAGCCATTAATTTGGCATCCAAAATTGTCCATTTTGGACCATAAATCAGGCGTTCAAATCTACTCATTTTGCTTTATGATTAGACATCCAAAATAACTCATTTATTGTCCGATCAGACGTCTAAACTTCTACATTTTGTTAGGTGATTGACTAGTTTAAACTGGACCCCATTTAGACCATCTACTGGACCATAAATCTGACCGAATTGAGGCTCTTAAACAACTCTAGAATCTTATAAACATGGATTAATGGACAACCTGAAAAATTGTTTCGATTGGGGATGTTTGATGGTCTAAAAATTTGTTAAGTTTGGACCGTCAATCAACCCCCAAAATGGGTAGATCTGGACCATCAAATTTGTTTAAATTATAAATAATTCGATGGCCTAAAACTTGGCTAAGTCCGAACCCCCCTCGATGGTGGCCTAAACGAGACCCTAAATCAGCTCCAAATTAGCCCATTTTGGACCATAAAAAGGACCCTACAATGTATTCACTTTTCTTATCATAAAAGGGGCAGCAGTCTAGCCCACTTTTTGCCCATTTAAGGGTTTCAAATCTAAATTAAATCATATCTTAAATATTTTTGGAATCAGACCCAAAATTGGATCATTCGATGGGCTGGCAAACCATCCACCTTTGGCCCACTTTAAGGCCCGCGTAAATTACCTATTGTTGGACTATATGATGTCCTAGAAAGCTATCTTCTTTAGACTTCTAAATATCTCAGGTACAGCTCACTTTTGGCTTTTAAGATTCACTGAAATTAAACTAAAAGATTGACCCTTTTGAACTAGGATATGGCCCAACAAAATAAACTATTTTAACATTAAAACGAACCATTTTTTGGACTCAAATCAAACTAGCAAACTATCCACATTTGGGCCATTCTAAAGCCTAAAATTTTCTCTATTTTGAGGACCATGAGACCATCCAAAACCAAACCCTTGTTAGACCTTCAAACAATCCAAATTATGACTCAAAAGTGAGCTATTTGGTGCCCAAAAATCTAACTCAGTTATAATCCATTGTCGAACCTTTGAAAAACTCACAGATTGGACCTCTTGTGAACCGTTAAATAGCATACAAAAAAGACTTTTATTGAACATTTAAAGAGTATGTTGTTGGACCCCTTAAACGACAACAACTTGGGATTGTTTGTGGACCGAAAAATTGCCCAAGAAACAGATATGTTGCTGGATTTTTTTAGGGGACCCATATTTGGAAGTTGGAACATTTGTAGTTTACAAATCAACCTCCGAATTGAATTTTTTTTACTGCTAAGTGTTTTGTTTTTGGACTACATTATGGACCCATAAACAACCTATTAAGGGACTATTAAACGATCCATTGTTGGATCATTTATTTATGTGATACTGGACAAATTTTTGGACCCTTGAATTGTCCATAAAATTATCTATTGCTAGATAATTATAAGGCCTACTGTTGGATTTTTGTGGCATGTGCAAGTGTCCAAAATTTGTGCCATGATTGACCTTAAAATCTGGCCTAATTTAAGGACCCTTGGATGATCCAAGGATATGATTGGATTTCGAACCGTTGAATGGCCAAAAATTGTCATTAAAATTGGACATTTAGTGAATTTAAAGAAGACTTGTTTATACAAATACTGATTTTTAACGAAAGTTGTTGATGTAGATTTCTGGTCGTCCTCAAACCGCTTGGGATCTACAAGATAAGACAAAGATGGAGACCCTCCGATACCAAAGTTAAACAGACAAGCTAAGTCTAGTGGAACGTAAGGTTTTTAGGGTGTAGGATTGTGTGTAACTTTCTTTGCAGGAGGGGCATATGTGTGTGTGTGTGTGTGTGTGTGTGTGTATATATATATATATATATATGGAGGTGGGTCGGGTATGACAATGAATCCGCCATCCGATACCGTCTCGTACTAGGATTCTAATTTTGAGGATGCGCGGTTGTTCCTGCGAGATTCTTAGAGAAAATCCAGAGGATCTTCTAGTAGACTCCCAGGTGGTGGACGATTAACTAAGCCAGGGTGTAAGGTTGAGGACCTCGAACTCAGACGTGCCGAAGTTGAGATCGAGCTCGAGATCGGACAGACCGAGGTCAAGGTTGGGACCTACTTGAGCTGAGGCTATAGTTGAGGATGGTTGAATCCAAGTTGACTTTAAGGTCGAGTGAGTCACAGTTTAACAAGCCTTTTAATGGAAGTCGTGCTCCCATCCTGAGTTAGCCTGGTCAGTTCATTTTCACCCATAACAAAAGTCATACTTATAAACTTATTAGTTCAATATACAATATCAAAAAATAGGTAGGAGAGCGAGTCTGTTTGGTTAAGAATCTCTAAAACGTATATAGGTAGGATGATCGAGACCACTGGGTTGAAAACCCCTAAATCTCAATTGGTACCTTTTTGAACCTCCATTGATCGAAGCCAAGTTGGTGAGCATGTTCAAGTGCAATAGATCACTTACACAAGTCGTGTGGATTTATTCAGAAAGTTTAGGCTAGCTAGTGTAAAGTAGCCCTAGTGTTTAAATAAAACAACTATACGGAATACTGGGGGTCCTTACTCATGGCTTAGTGGTAAACTCACAAGAGTTTCAACACTAAGGACATGGGTTCAAGTACCCATTGTATTGCGTGTGGGTGTGAGTGTAAGGGTGTGTGCATAAAAAAAAAAAGAAGAGAGAATATTATGAATATAATTCATGCATTGCATCATCCATTATTCAAATGTTTTAATTTGATATTTTGTCTTTTGTACATAGTTTTCTAACGATATATATATATAAGATGCATATGTTTTTTGTTTTCAAACTTGTGTAGGATATACTCAATAGGCTTTGCAGCTCACACTATTAGGATTTGTAAATTTCAAGATAGGGACCTTGTTAGAGCAAGACAATGCAAAATCTGCACAAATTATATTGTTATTTGGATATTTATTTTATTTTATGAACTTAAAGTTATAGATGTTTTAAAATTAAAATTGTATTTGAAATGGTATAGAACCTTATTTAAATATGTGGATGGAATAGACTAAAATTGAATTACTTTATTTAAATTTTAAAAGTAGATGGTTGGAATGATTATTATGAGAGTATGAATAGAACTTAAAATTTCTGAGTTGTGTCATTGTGTGTGGTATTGGGGTCCGGTATATTTGGGCGTCAGATTTCAATGTCGGATCTAGAGGCATAACATGATTAGATTATAATAATTGATTTCAATTCGTTTGATGGAGTGGATTCATCGGTTTTCAAAGTTCCATCATGTGTAAACTTATTTCCTATAAGATCTTCAATGTAAAAATCTCATATTTTCATAGATTAATAACCGAAAGGAAATGATTTATACCTTACATCTACGCGATCAATCATGTAATAAATTCCACGATGTAGATTTGTCAATGCCAATCTCCCAAGTGAATGAGTTTTACCTCGATCTATTATGGTTAGAGGAGATGAGAATCCCAATGAATAGATATTTGGCAGGGGTCAGGATCAACACAAACCATCCACCCAAGTGGACACGTGTGGACGTGTAAAAGAAAATGAGAGAAGAAGAAATATGGAGAAATTCCACATAAATACTTCCCTTCTTTCTATTGGTGATACCCAATGGGAGGGGATGTTCAGGATTCTCTTTCTTGAGTGCCCTCTCCTCTCTGCAATAGGATCCTAACTAGGAAGGAGGCTGGAGTTTCAGGGGTTCACACCATGTGATACTCCCCACCCTACAGACTTCTTTGTATCCTATTATAAGGGAAGTTTGTCAAGCTATCTCATGCATGCATGCACTTGTAATTCAATCCTTCCACTGCCATGGTCATCCACCATTGATCATGATCTGTGCCAATCAAGTGGTTGACCATCAGGTCTGGGCTATTGGGTCATCATCAAGTTCGATAAAAACATCTTAATGATTAAAACAAAACTTTAATAGCTGAAAACCTTCGTAAAATTTAATTCAAATATTTTGAGTGCATAGCCCTCCAGTAAATCAACTTGATGATTCTCTTATTTAAGAGATCTAACCATAAAGCAAATACTAGGTAAACCCAGTGAATCCCATGTTGGCCTAAGCAAGAATCAATGATTCTTAGTTGACGAACCCAACATCATCCATTTTAGTGGCCATGTAATGACCTCGTAAAGTGAGCAAAAGCCACTCAATCAAGACTACAACCCTTAACATCCTCAAGTCTAGAGATTTAATCAATTTTCATGCGCTAAGTCTACGATTACAATGATCATAGTTTAAGCTAATGGGCCCCAAGACTATTGACATAAATTTGATCCTTTCAATATAAGTGTCTAATGGTTTACATCAAAATCATATATCTATGAATCACTTACACTCCCGTATAGGGTAAGGGCAAGGCATAAATAACACCAAGTTGGTTCCTAATGGTGGAGACTTTCCATCCTGACTTAAGTCATGTTGGTCATGTAATATCAGAGTGCGGAGATCCATAAAACACAACTCTCTTTGGTCAATGACCACTCTATCCAATCTTATGTTTTTAAGGACCAGAGGTTTTAATTCATAGATAACCTATATAATAATTAGTTTAAGGCAATGCCATATATAATCAAGTCATAACGCACATATTCAAAAGGACTCATGGTCATCAAGATCTATGACTCGGATTAATCCAATCACATCCACATAACCAATTGATTGGGGTACATTAGTTTTTTGAGGCACAACACCAACATAAAGGTGTAAAGTATTTATTGCTTGTCATATTTGTGTTTAAATTGTAATATATTTACAAGTAAATAATTGTTTATGTGTTAGATAACCTATAAAGTTTTTATAGCATGTAATTGAATATTCATGCCCAACAAAGCTTGGAGAGGTAAATTTCTATAAAAATTTAAATAACATATAAAAGCTTCATTTAAAATGGATTATTGGGTTGAGCCCATCTCAATAAAGCATCGGGTCAATCCTTAAATTAAAAAAAGCATTTAAGTATAGAAGTAGCTTCATTCATTTAAATGACCTCTTATGAGGAGTAACGACTAAATATAAACAGTTAAACATAAACTATTACAAAATCAATTAAAGCCAATTTGTTTCACCAATTACCATGGTAAAGAAAATGTGCGGTGATTACAAATTACTTTACTTGTCTCTCGATAATATATGCATTTGACCACCGATTCGTGTGTTTGGTTTATCAGAAGTAAAATCATAACAATAACTTTTTTTTTTACTTTAATATCAAATCATCACCAAAATATACTGATGTCACTGTTTGAATTTGAGATTTTCACAATAATGTCATGAAAAAGTGTAATGATCTGAATTAATTGAGATGTGAGAGGGAAAATGGGAGATCAGACGCCCTTTTCTACAAAAGTGATGATCGAATATCCCAAATTCTGACTCTACTCTAGGCTCCAATGGCTTTTTCTGCTAGCGGTTTTGCCTCCCTTGGAACAACAGCCTGTCTGCACTGTTAGAAAATTTTGGACTATTCAAGGACCCTAAACCACACCCCCCCCCCCCGATGGCACCTACCATGCTGCTTTTATGGGCATTCTACTGTTGGTTCCTCTAGGATTGACAATTAAATATCAAGTTTTTTTTTTTTTAATAATTTACTACAGATAGGTGTCAAGCATGATCAAGAAAGTACACGTGTTGTCCAAACCATCGGTCATCCCATGACCTATGGTCTATCTTTTTTTTCCTACATACATTGTCTGGTGCTCAATGAGTGTACAATACTCTAGCATTCTAGATGATCAGCTAAGATCTAATTTACTGATCTTGGAATTTGTTGATTGGGTCTATTGGTTGTTTCCGATGGGTGTCGAGGACCCTTTTTATTCAAATATTCGGATTGTTAATGCTTTCCGAATCGCACAGAGACAAATTTATTGAAGTAAGGCATAATTAGGGTTTTCGGAGAGTTTGGACGATCTACTAATATCAAATTCGTCGGGTTTCAATTTTGCCAATTTGGTTTGTTGGTTGTTTGTGAGGGGCATCAGGCCCTTTTCTATTCAACTTGGTTAATGCTTTTCAATTCACACAGAGTTTTATCAATGTCCAGTTGAAGTTTTGAGAGTAGTTTGTTCTGAGTGGGGGTATCTACACTTCCTTCATAAATAAATCTATAAAAAATAAATAAAACCATTATATGAAATCAGATTGTAGGTAAGTTAAAACTTGACTTTAAGGCAAGATTAAAATTATAGGCAAAAATTGTAATGTCTTTACAACCTATAAAGCTTTTATATGAAATTTCGAATATCTAAATAAGCCTTGTAAATCCTTTATAACTTACAAGATTTTACAAGCATCTAAATGACTCTTTAAATAAAAGTCCTGGAAAATAATTTACCTTTATTTATGGAAAACACTTTACCTTTATCTATGGCCTATTGATTCATGGAAAGAAATTGAAAGAAAATACAATTTTCCATTAAACTAATTTTCAAATGCTTGTGAAGACTTTTTGTGAAAATTAGTGAGAAACATCATATCTCATCTCCTGGCTTTGTTTAGGAAAATTAATAAATTTATTTTCCCACATCTCTCATTAAGGAAGACATTTTCCACAACTAAAGGAAAATGAATTTCTCAAAAAGTTACACACATGTATTGGGTCCGAACTCCAACAGTCTCACATGCGCCACGTGCAAATGTTCCAGCATCCATCTTCTATTGTGTCACACACGTGCCATTATGCATATGTGCCACCATCCATCCTCACTTCAGCCCCACATGTACTAAGTACCTCAAATGTGTCACATGTACCTACTTTCCATTGTCCATCTTCTATTGTGTTGCACATTTACCACCATCCACCTTTACTTGGCCCCATATGTACAAGGCACCTCACATGTGCCGCATGCACCAACTTTCCATTGTCCATCTTGTGTTATCCCGTTCATGTGCCACTTTGCTACATGTGCTACCATCCATCTTTTGAACCCCAAATATACCAATATGCCAGGCATCTTTAGTCACTCTATACGTGCAACATTTGCCAATGTGCATATGACAACCTCTACCTTCAAGTGCCCATATGTGTCAAATGTGCTAATTTGTTGCTTGGTTCATAGATGCCACCATACAACTACAAGCACCCCTCATATGTTTGGGTGATACCATTAAGCTTAAGTACCTACACGTGCCATTGACAATCTTCATTCTTCAGGCGTCCCATATTTGTCGTGTGATAGTCCGCTAAATGTCAAGAATTTTTTATTTTTATTTTTTATTATCAAACAATGAATTTAAAAACATAATATTTGGGAATACCACATAAGGAGACCTTTTCCCCTTCAATTTTGTCATTTAAAACATCGCACCTTCAATTTTATCATTTAAGACATCACATCAGGTGAACTTTTTTTAAATCAAATGCTTCCCCGGTTTACCCTTTTTGCCCAAACAGGCCCTTGAAAAGAGAAAAACCAAGACTGGGGCTGTCGATGGGCAGGGCCCTGGCTATCAAAATTTTGATAGGGCCAGCCTATCAGGCCCAGCATTAAATCAGGTATGAAACTAACCTCAGGCCCGGATCAATGACAACCCTAGCCAAGAAGATCCCTTGCAAGGGGCCATACTCCTATGATAGTTTGCAAAATTTTGAGAATGGATGCGACTCATCCTCTTCATAAGTGGCATCCGTGCACAGCCTATCCAAGCCATCGAGATTGTGAGTCCCATTGAGGATGGCATATCTCTAAAATCAAATTGATCAAGCAATCCTAACCATCCAATTAAGGCTTTCAAATGGATGGTTAGAGTAAAATAGCATTTGGCCCAAGGGAAAAATCATTTGGTTAGTATCATATTAGTGTTTTTTTTTTTTTTTTCGTTTTTTTTTTTTTTTGGGTTATGCCCCCACCAACAATAGGGTCGATGATTTGGACTTGTCTGGATTGCCCGTGTGCAAAACCAACATGGGGGTCGAGCCCCATTTAAAAAATCTACGAAAGCAGAAAATAGAAGGAATAAATGAAGCCCCATGTGGTAGTAATACACATGTAGACCCCACATGACGAACGGTCCAGATCGTGTGGGATCATGTTTACAGCCACACAGCTAAGACTGCTCGGTAGCTTTCTTCCATACAGTAGCGCCACTTGAAACATAATCCCCCTGGAAATAGACGGTACAAATACTTGAAAACAGGATTATAGAAAATTAAAAAATAAAACTAAAAAGGACAAAAATGCAACTTTTAACAGTCTGGAGAATTCAGCCTCACCAAACGATTTTTTTCTTCTTTTGTGGACCCATAAAAAAAAATGGGAAAATCGTCCACATAGGAGTAACAAGGATCAATGATTAGCATAGATAACAACACTGACAAAAGTAGAAAAATAAAAGCTGAAAATTCTCAATACATCTCAACTTTCAGTTGAGTCTGGATCCACTTACACTCAATGGATTGCTAGCCTCAATTAAGCTCATCCAAGGACAACATGTAGGATCCAGTGACTGATAATCAATCGCAGGTGCTGAATTCTCTAGTTCTTGTAATCCGGATTGTCCCTAAGCCCAAGCTTGGAAAGAACAAGGCAATACGAATCCCAGTCGGTCCTGCGAAGGTATTTGAGCAGCTTCTTCCTCCTTTGGATCATTTCTTGAAGACCCTTCCGGGAGTGCTTATCCTGCACGGTTTCAATCAATGCAATGCTTAGTTATTTACCATGCATACATCCTTCAGAAGGATTCAATGGCCCACTCACCACCAGGAGGTAACCAAGGCCGTGTTTGGATGTCCTGAAGAAGTCCAATGTGCAGGCTTTGACTTTGCCGCCCAAAATCAACATCCAGAATGCTTCATATACAACCAGAAGCATTCTGTTTAATGAGTGGGCAACAGAACGGTGGAGAAGTGATATCCCATTTAATGTGGTGTTTCAACAACTCCACAGAGTTACAGCATAATGATAGGCAACAGATCCGCCAAAATATCCTTTCCAGTTGCAATTCTGGGCACATCCAGACACACACCGAAGGCCATTACCATACAAAAAATCTAATTAAAACAGTTGTCTATATAATGATTCCAATAGGGAAAAAAGAGTATGCAAAGCAAATACCAAATCAGAGTGATAAAAGTAAAACCCAAGATAGAAATTAATGCAGGGGCATTTTCACACTGGGCTCGAGTGGGGTGGCCTGTGGGATGCGGGGGCACAATCGGGGTGAGCGGCCCACATAACCCATGTGATTTGGGGACCGTGTGATGCGGAACCCATGTGATTTGGGGCCCACGAGGGGGCGGAACCCATGGATTTGGGGCCACAAGGAGGGTTCGGCCGAGGACCTAACCCATGGATGTGGGGGTTGGGCTATGAGATAACGGGATTAATTCGCCATGCTCTATCAGTTCGAGCTTTTAAAGTTAGTGGTTAATTGTCCTGCATCAGAAATATTAGAGGCTAGAGAGATCATCAGGAATGATCACATTCATTCAAACAAATCGTTACTGCCATACATTCGAGCTTTATGGCGCCCGCCATGAAGTGTGTAATCCAACCTGTCCATTAGATGCACGCCAATGTTGGGCTTAGATCCCAAAATCCAGCCCAATCCATAACTTAGGTGGGTCACACCAGTGGGGAAAATGAGGAACATTGGGCAGGGGACGCCCACTATAGAAACTTCCAGATGGAATGTGGGGTCGACTGTGTTGTCTATCTGGCATCGATTGCACCCCACGAGGATCATGGGTCACACCAAAACTCAAGCCATTCTACAAGAAAGTGAAATATATGGGCTGCAGGCATCATTGTACGCTACACCCTTTATAGAGATTGTTCTTGGGATGTGCAGTCGCATGGGCACTCACACAGATTCATAGTTCTGAATTCTGATTCCACGTGTATCACGAGTGGACCCTGCACAGCTTTAGCATACGGTAATTACCATCCATTCGGACATGTGATCATTCCTCGAGACCATTTCGAATTTTCTACCCATCTTCTGGAGCACAGTAAACCCAATATGTGCTGACCACTGATTGCAAACAAAGGGAGCTCAATCCTTGGAGTGCATGGTTGGCAAGGAGAGGTTGCCGAAAAAAGACAAGATAACATAGATATGCAAGTACTTCTAATTTGTTTAAAGACAAAAGAACATAGATATTCCTAATTTGTTTATCTGAGTATACAAAGGATGGAAACAATAAAATCAGAGTGTACCACATCGTGTATGTGCAGAGAGAGAGAGAGAGAGAGAGAGAGAGAGAGAGAGAGAGAGACGTGTGGTAACAAAAACAATATCTGTAATTAGTCTAAAACGGGAAACATGAAAAGAAGATAATTTGCTAACACGGAGTCTGAATTTAAAACACACTTTATTTCTGATAAGCATAAGTGAAAAACTACTTAAGCATAAAAAAGAAACTATTATTTTACAATGGTACGAAAAACTTCTCAAGGACTTTTCTAACTTATCCAACTTATGAAAATACAACGGGAGAGTGATCTATTTATAGATGGAGATCTGCCACTATGACGAACGCGATTGCTTTCTTCAATCTTTAAAGTCTCATCTCTTTGGGAGTTGTTGATCCTTATCGCTTCTGTGACAGCAATACGGAGGACAGGAGGCTGCAGTTAGAGGCAGCTGCGGAGAAGGGCCTGGAAGAGCGCATGACACGTAGGGTATGTGATTGCAGTGGTTAAGACAGGTAGTATGCAATAGCAGTGTCCATCTTTAGAGATGTAGCAGGGTAGTTACACCTGGAGGGTGAGGGTAGATCTGATGGTGATGTGAGAGAGATGTTCACTATTTATGAAAGGGAGTGATGGTGACATCACAAGACTCTGCATGTGGTGCTTTGAGTTTCTTATAAAACTTGATCAAGTGTCACTTTCAAAGGAGTGGTCGCTTTCAAATGAAGAGGGAGAAGGGGGAGTCATGAGGGTTTCCATATTTCTCTCTAAATACGTCAGGTAGGGATTAGAAACGGGGTTTTCAGTAGCTTGAACCTTATTATCATTTGTATATTCTATTTCATATAAATGATCAAACTTATGACCGCTATAAGACCCAAGAGGCAGACTATTAGACGAAGAAGACATGGATGATGGAAGCATGAAAGATGTATGATCTGGATAAGCTTAACCTAGCAAGCTCGATGATCTTTGGTGTGTCGCATAGTTTGGTACAACTTCCAGTAAGAAAGATCAAAGGAAAGGATAACATCCTTGCAGATTTCCTCTCCCGTCTTCCCTCTCAACTCCCTCCAAAGAGCCTTTCACCCATTGTTTTCTATGAACTCTCCATTCCCAACATCTTTCCCCTTGAAAGAATTGCAAACCTTCCTCCAGATATCAAATCCATGATCTACTCCATGTATATTGCCAACAGACCATCACATAACCTCAAAACCTTCCTCGAAATAATGCACCTATTTTTCGGCATATACCACATCCTCACTACCCCTTCCTGACACCCATATCCTTACGAGATCTGTTTTACTTGCCCAACGAAGCCTTCTGCTTCCTCTACTATCTCATTGAAAAATGGACTGCGATGTTCATATTCGAACTAGCAAAACTCCATGCATACTTTGCTCGCATCCAGTGGGAACGTGCTACCCATTACAATCAGCTGACTCGGACCAACAAAAATCTGATGCATTTTCTCGGGAAGTTTCATCCACTTGAAGTTTGGCATTCACAACTCTCCGATCATCCCAGTGAATTTGTTGAAATCTCTTTTCGGAATCCCAGAGATCTTATCCCAATGGAAAATGGTGATAGCTACTATGTCCCATTTGTTATTGGTCAAGTTGTCATCTGTGGTTACAAAAATTTCAATCTGGCAAATCTTTGGCAGGCCAATGCCGGCACATTTCATCTGTTCAAGCGATATATGTGTGATCTAAACAACATCCAAGTTGCCAATATTCCAAGCTCCATCTGCCTGCATCCGATCACTACAGTCAACAGTGACTTATGTTTGGACCACTTCCTGACATTCATAGAGAGAAATATGGAAACCCTCATGGCTCCCTCTTCTCCCTCTTCATTTGAAAGCGACCACTCCTCTGAAAGTGACACTTGATCAAGTTTTACAAGAAAACTCAAAGCACCACATGCAGAGTCTTGTGATGTCACCATCACTCCCTTTCATAAATAGTGAACATCTCTCTCACATCACCATCAGATCTACCCTCACCCTCCAGGTGTAACTACCCTGCTACATCTCTAAAGATGGACACTGCTCTTGCATACTACCTGTCTCAACCACTGCAATCACGTACCCTACGTGTCATGCGCTCTTCCAGGCCCTTCTCCGCAGCTGCCTCTAACTGCAGCCACCTGTCCTCCGTATTGCTGTCACAGAAGCGATAAGGATCAACAACTCCCAAAGAGATGAGACTTTAAAGATTGAAGAAAGCAATCGCGTCCGTCACAGTGGCAGATCTCCATCTATAAATAGATCACTCTCCCGTTGTATTTTCATAAGTTGGATAAGTTAGAAAAGTCCTTGAGAAGTTTTTCGTACCATTGTAAAATAATAGTTTCTCTTTTATGCTTAAGTAGTTTTTCACTTATGCTTATCAGAAATAAAGTGTGCTTTAAATTCAGACTCCGTGTTAGCAAATTATCTTCTTTTCATGTTTCCCGTTTTAGACTAATTATAGATATTGTTTTTGTTACTCTTTTTCCTCACACAATTTATTTACACCCGCATCAACTCCCATCTTTACAATGTCTCCGCCATCCATTATAGCAGCATTAGGATTTAGTTTTTGTTTACTTATTTTCCTTTTAGCATATTTATGTCAGTGTTTTACTAAAAAAGCATAGTATGCTCATTTTGTCTGTCAATACTTCCGCCGTGCTACAGTAACTTTGCTACAGTAACCATGTGATTTGGATGGTTTGGCCATGTGGAACAAAGACCAAGAATTGTGCCAGTTAGGAGTGAATTGGTACAAGTTAAAGGCTCTAGAAGTGAAGGGAAAGGACCAAAAGGACGTGGGTGAAGTCATAAGAAAAGACTTGATCACTTGTGGTTTTATTGATGATATGGTCCTTGATAGAATGAAATGACAGAACAGGATTCGGGTAGCCGACCACAATTAGTTGGGATAAGGCTTAGATGATGATGATCATGATTTCTCATAATAATAAAATATGTTGAATCTAGATAAATGTCCATCAAATTTCAGACATATTTAAGTTTCAAATTATGCCCTTTAATACCACCAAAGCTTCAAAAGAAATCATCCCTATTCAACATATAAATTCTAGTTTCATAGCTTTTTTAATAAACCACATAAACTCCTTAAGGACAACACCCCAATAGGAAATCTGTTCCTCACTCTATCGATCACCTAACTTGGACTTTCTTTTATCTAACATAGGATTTTAAAAAATATACTAATTAAAGAAGACAGATTGTGATAGAGGGAGGAAATCTCCAATCAAAAGAAATTAGAGACGAGATTCCCTCCTTGTCAGACCATCCACTGCATCATTTAGCTCCCTATGAGAGTTAAGTGAAGGATACCAAAATAGTCTCCTTCAATTCCCTTATTTCCTCAAGCCATCTTGACCATCTCCACAGATGGCTTTCTGTGAAGGCGGCCAATAAATGGAATTGGTGGAGTTGCCTTTGTTTATTGAGGTGAGGATATGCCGGCAGATAAGTTCTTTCAATTCCAGAAAAGGAGTCCCCTTCAATTGTGCCTTATTCCTTCCCTGATTATCACAAATGATTCCACGATCCCTACCTCACCTAAGTTTCCCCTACAGTTGTCATCGAAGTTAAGCTTCCACTTTTGAAGCAACCTAGACTATGTGAGTTACAAAAGGGCATATAACGTCCACAATAACTTCCAACCAACCTCTTCTGGTGCAAGATGGTTAGATCATAGAATGGACAGGCACAAAGTGGTCCTGTTGCAGGTCGAATGATGATTGGGTCATCAGATTGTATATCAGACACGAATCAAGTCTATCCCAGGGTCTCAATTAAAGATGTGACAAATCTAACTATCCCAGTTTAAGATTTCAATCATATGACCTGCAAGATCGATCTGATGGAAGATCAGGACCATATCAAGAATCATGATGGTATTCTGGATGAGGCCAAAGGTCAGATTGAAATGTGGGGGTCCACAAGTCTGTAGGATTTAATATTTAATTAGTTGTTAGATTCAGAGTTAACCATGACTTCTTGAACAAGCTGTAACTTTTTTAACAAGTTTTTCTTCAGTATTTTCATTACTTAGTGCAAAGGCCACTTCTCAAGTATTAAACAATGTTTGGAGGACACAAAATTGGTGCCATTTCAAACTCCATAGAGTTAGCTTTCAATTGTTCTAAAGATCATGCAACTCTAATATCATGTGAGGGGCCAACAGCTGATTTATGGAAAGCATGACAGAATTTAGGGATATTTTAGTCATTCAAAATATTTTGTTGAAATAGATGGTTAGCGTTAGAGGCAACGCATGGTCACAATTATATTAGTATTACTTTCGCATTGAGAAAAAGTATATAAATATACAAAGTCTCGTTTATGAATGATATTTTCATTATTGCTTGAACACAAGTTATTTTCTTAAGCATGTTTTGCTTTCAACCTCAAATTAATTGCTCTAATCCCATCTTTCTAGTTGGATAAACTAAAAGACTAAGGGAAACTGCTACCACAGTCCATTATGTTGGAGCTTTATTCGATCATGTAACATCTAGAAGGACAATTTGATTCTAATTGGTACAAGCTAATCATTATTAAAGCTCGGATTTCTTTCTTCTGCATCATCTTCTGAGAGCGTCATGAGGGATTCACTCAAATTCCGTAAACACCAAAGCCCAACAGATGATCTTGTCTTGATCCCTATCTTTCAGCTGAGTATTTCTTTCTAATTTATTTCATAATACCTGGTTGTTCTCCTTCCATATTGATCACCAAACCAACCCGACTCGAACTCTTAACTTTAATCACTAAGGGGTTGTTTGGATGCTTGTCAAGTTGTAAACACATTAAACTTGCAAAGAGTTTGACAGGTAAACTTATTATATTATGTCATGTTTGGCTTTTAAGTCATAAAGTGTTAAAAGGTAAACAGTTCTCTATATTTGGTAACTTGTAAAGTGTTTACCAAGTAGAAAGTGGGTGTTTACATGGTCACGCTAAATAGAGCTTGGAAAAATAAATCCCGGCAAAATCTTCAAATCACATAAGGGGCTCGATATAAGATATGACATTCAGTTTAAGCCCATACTGATAAAGCCTTAGTCCATCCTTAGGCTAAACCAACAATTTAGTGAGCCACAAAAATACTTTGTTTGGATGATGTAAAGTGTTTACATCAAAATTCTCCCTTTTTATACCTAAAAACCTAGGTTTCACTAACATATATGCTATAAAATATAAAAACCTAGGTTATGATTAGTTTAGCCTAAGGAGCATAATAAGACCTTATCAAGATGGGCTCAACCCCATGACATATCTTATATCAAACCCTTTCATATGATTTGAAGATTTTAGTGAGATTTACCATTCCAAGCTTTAGAAGGTGTGAATACCGACTTACCACTTGGTAAACACAATTGTTTACATGAAAACACTCAACCACTTAAACCAAACATGACAGAATGTAAACAGTTTAGAACTTACAATTTTACAAGCATCCAAACGACCCATACATCTAAAGTAATTACCACTTGACAATTTTACAGGAATTCAAACGACCCCTTAATGTTCCCTAGTTTCTTTTCCTACCAAATAGACCAAATCACTGCTAAGAAGCTCAAATTTCATAGTCCCACCTTTACAGTCTCGTGAACCAAAAACCACGCCTCGAAAACACTAGTTTTTTTTTTTTTTTTTGAAAGATAACGCAAATTCATTAAAGAGCTAAAAAAGAAACAAACAAAACAGAGAAGTCTGCCGAGGGGGCAGACAGCACCAAACTAGCAAAAAAACAAAAGAAAGAGAGAGGGAAAACTAAATCTCAAGGAACAACAGATTGAAGTCTTTCAGCTTGCCGTCATTGGAGGCCCATTCCAATAAGCCGCGCTTGGCCCTGGACGAAACAAACCGAGCTGAGTTGGATGAGTCCCTAAAACATCTACCATTCCGTTCTTCCCACACGGACCACCATATCGCTAGGAGAGCCATCCTCCATAGTCTTGTAATAGGCTTGGCAATCAAAATCCCGTGCCAGGCAAATAGCAAGAGGTCAACCAATCTAGGATGACACCAATTGATGTTGAAACGGGAGAGGAAATCCGACCAGATTTCTGAAATGAAAGGGCAGTGAAGCAGCAGATGGTCGACTGTTTCTTCATCCCGCATGCAACATATGCAAATATTGGGGAGGGGCATACCTCTTTTTCTCAGGTTATCAACAGTAAGGACTTTCTTTTTGCTAACTATCCAGCCGAAAGCCGAGAATTTAGGAGGCACAGGATATTTCCAGTAGAGGTGGGGGGGGACGACTGACTGATTGAGTCTTGCTGTTGAGCAGCAGGTTGTACAAGGAGCGAACTGTAAATTTGCTTGATTTTTCCACTTTCCAGATAATGGAATCAACTTCAGATTGGGTAGGGGACGAGGTATGAATAAGCAAAAGCAGCTCCGTGTATTCCTTTATTTCCCAGTCATTCAGATTACGTCTGCACATAATGTTCCACACCAGCTTACCTTCAGCCACATTGTAACAGCTAGCCACGGAGATGTCTCTGACTGGAGCTAGCCGGAAGATGTTAGGGAACAAAACCTTCAGCGGTTGTTCTCCTCTCCAGGGATCAATCCAGAATCGAATTCTCTCCCCATTGCCCAAAGCATAACCAATGCTGTTAAGGACAACCCTTTTTGGTTTTGAAATGCCCCTCCAAATGTATGATGCGTTACCCGTAGCCATGTCTTTAGTCCACCATCCATTCTGCGATCTGCCGTATTTACCTTTGATAATGAGATTCCACAAGGTTCTGTCTTCCAAGTCCACTTTCCTAGGAGAGCTTGGTTCATGAGTTTTAAGTCTTTGACCCTTGCACCTCCCATTTCAATCTGGCAGCACACCTCCTTCCAGTTGACAAGGTAGAATTGTTTCTTGTCCTCCTTGCCGTGCCACAGAAAGTCCCTCCTTATCTTGTCTAGAGAAGACAACACCTCCACTGGGCATCTGAAAATAGACATAAAGTATAGAGGGAGGTTAGATAGGGTTGCCTTGATGAGGGTAAGGCGCCCAGCCATAGTTAAGTATCTACATCTCCATCTGGCCAAGTACGCCTGAAACCTGGATACGATCTTGTTCCACTGAGACTGAGGGGGGGCCAATGCATAATGGGAGGCCCACAAATGAAGCAGGTAGAGAGCCTACTGAACAGTCAAGAATATCTGCCAGCCTAGTAGTCTCTTCATTGCCCAGATTGATCCCGAAAAACTTGGATTTTGCTAAGTTAACACGCATACCCGAGACAACCTCAAAACAGCGGAGAGCAAAACGAAGATTGTTGATTTTTTTCTGCATTAGCTTCAGAGAATATGAGGGTATCATCAGCAAATTGGATATGCGTGAGAGGCTTATGGATACCTTTCATGGTGATGCCGCTGATAATACCTACCTGTTGACCTTTAAGGAGCATCTGAGATAGGGCCTCCCCTATAATTAGAAACAGAAAGGGCAAGAGCGGGTCTCCCTGCTGCAGGCCGCGGGATCCCTTAAAGAATCCCTTCGGAGATCCATTTAGAAGGACCGAAAAGTGGGCCGCATTCAGACATTCCCCAATCCACCCACACCATTTGCTTCCAAAGCCCATTCTCCGCATCATGTATTGTAAGAAGCTCCAATCAACATGGTCGTAAGCTTTCTCAATGTCCAATTTACATATCACAGTTATTGTTCAGCGTCCAAAACACTAGTTATTGTTCAGCATCCTTCTTTTCTTTGTTTCTTTTTCCATTTATATAATTTCCTGCCTATTTCTGTGGTGGTTTACTCATTAGCACCTTATCCTTGCCACATCCCATCACCGAACCAAAAAATGACCCTCAGATGGCACACGTTAACTAACCACAGCCACGCTGTTAGGGCCATTTCATTCTTTTCTTCCAACAAGTGCTCATAGAATGATCTAATAGAAAATTGCCCCAAGGGATCCGACAACCAGATCTCTTATTATTCTCACTTTGAATGAGAAGAACACCCACCCATATCCCCATTAGATTGACCAGCTCCTCCATTTCCTCATCCCTTAAGATCCTCCTAAGAGCAAAAAACTACGTAAGCACCCTCCCTATGGAAGAACTGAGTCAACTGACCAATCTTTACATCTTTTATTGGCCCAAAGTTGTAAAAGGATGAAAAGTCAAGCAAAAGGGCCCCTCACTATGCCACTTGTCCTCCCAAAAGCAAACATTAGGACTGTTCCCAATCTCAAATGGGATACCTCTCGAAAACTGTGATTCAATATTTTGAATGGCTTTCCTTACCCAGATCACCAGTACCTTGATCTAGCTGGGTTTTAAGGACTCATGATACTCTTCTGTATCTGTAAAGGAATTAAATAACTGAGTAATTGAATCTAGTCCAACTCTATCATGGAATCCGATTTGAACTTCAACAAAGCTAATGGTTTTGAGGGTAAGGAGTCAATTCGTTGTTTAGGGTTCTAGTTTATCTTGATCCAAGTTTGTTCTTCGTGCTACATGACCTGAGCAACAAATCAAAAACTCATAAAGTTGCTCAAGATATTTAACTTGATCTGCCAACTTCTAGGACTTTTTCCCTTCTGATAATTAGTAACACTACTAAAGACGAGCAGCAAATTAAAATGGAGGCAAAATTTCCCTACAAAGTGGGACTCTAGAAACACAATGAATCAGCCAAGTGATTTGCTTCTGAAAATCCACGTCAACAGGAAAGGTGAGTACCTTTTTATGACAGAACATCAAGATAATCTAAATGGGGCCGTGGTTACCTTTTTATGCAGATGTGATGACAGATGCTTGATTTTTGTTGTAAGTTGTGCCACTGCAAAATGAAGAAAAGAAAGGTATGATTGAACCCTAATGCCATTTATTTAATTAAAAAAAGAAAAAATAAAAAAAAAAAAAAAAAAAGAAAAGCTTAGAGATGATAGCAAACATGACATGAATTATGAACAAACATCCAAAGCATGGTTAACTGTCCATCTGATAAACCAAGGCATTTCTCACGAGTGTCATCCACAAACCAAAATGTCATCAACCACCAATGATTAAAAATAAATGCGCCCTAACTCCTCAAAAAACAATGTTCAGAACCTTTCGGGGAAAAAGAAAAAGAAAAGAACCTAGTGCCTGTTTGACCCAGCATTATCAGTCTGATTGCAGCTATGTGCTTACAACTCCATAAAACAATGTTCAGAACCTTTCAAGAAAAAGGAAAAAAGAAAAAAGAACCCAGTACCTGTTTGACCCAGTATTATCAGTCTGTTTTTCAAAAGGAAGAACCCCTCACTCCTTCGAACACGGAGAACCATAAAACAGAAGAACATCCCCATGACAATGTCTAAGTTGAAAAAAAAAAGAAAAAACCTAATCTTATTGGGCTGGAGGTAGACACCAAGACTCAATGTTGTACACTTGAGCCCATTGCCACAAAAGGACAAAAGACAACTTGATGCATCTCTGTCTTGCATAGTTTTGCATGTTTCTAAGCATGCAGTCACAACTCACAACTTTTTTTTTTTTTCTCTCGGTTGTCATTGAAAACTAGTGATTGCATTAATGGAAATGATTGAGAAGTGAGAAGCATTGTGTACAGCGTAATAATCAGTCCAGACCATGTTTTGGGAATGTTAGCCAAATGTAAAGTGTAATAACAATAAGTGTTGCAGGACCCTGGTTTTTGGAAAGTTACCTAAGAAAAGGCGGGGGGAAAGGCATGGACCAGAATATCGATATTGTATCGGCCGATATGACTGTATTGCATCCATATCAGCCAGATACGATACACGATAGGGTCAGTATCGGCCCGTTATGAAAAATCAGTACCGTATCGGTACTAATATTTCTTAGGCACATATCGGTTTCAACCGATACGGCTAGTTTTTCTCCTCCTTTTAATTTCTTTGTGGAGAGGGACTGTTTTAAATGCATTTCCAACTAGATCTAGATCAGATTTGAAGATCGAAACTTGTTTTTTGCATCAAATCGAAGAATCAAAGCTCTCAGGTCCGGTTTTGCAAAAATCGGGGAAAAAAAAATGGTAAAAAAATATTTCTTTTTGCTGGTTCGATCTGGAATCCCATCAAAACAACAATATAAACTATTTCAATCAGATCTTGGTTGATTTGATCTAGATTTGGGGTGTTTTCTTTTTTTTTTTTTTTTTTTTATTTATTTACACAAGTATTTTCTGACATTTTTAGGAAAAAGCTTTTCAATTAATTTTTTTTATTGATTTTTGTCATGATGCTTGAGTAGTAAAAGACTATGGATTTACTGGTTTGTTGAAGATTTTTAGGGGTTTTTTTTATTTACGCAGGTATTTTCTGAAATTTTCAAAAATAATTTTAAATTAGTTTTCTTTTATATTTTTATGATTCTTAAGGAGTATTAGAATGTGCATCTATTAATTTGTTGAAATTTGGGTTTTTTATTTCTTTTTTATTTACACATGTAAAATGCAGGGGGATTTTCACACCGGGCTCAAGTGGGGTTGCCTGTGGGATGCAGGGACACACTCGGGGTGGGCGGCCCATGTGAGGCTGGTGGCTCGTGTGAGGTGGTATTCATGTGATTTGGGGCCCACGAGAGGGTTCGGCCGAGGTCCTAACCCATGAGATGTGGGGCCTGGGCTATGAGTTAAAGGGATTGATTCACCATGCTCTAACAGTTCGAGCTTTTAGAGCAAGTGGTTAATTGTCCTGCATCAAATTAGTATCAAAGTGGGAGGTCTCATGTTTGAGACTCCTCACCAAGGGTGATTAATGCAGGGGCATTTTCATACCTAGCTCAAGTGGGGTTGCCTATAGGATACGGGGACACACTTGGGGTGGGTGGCTCGTGAGAGGCGGGCCCCACCCGTGTGAGGCGGGTGGCTCATGTGAGGCAGTACCCATGTGATGTGGGGTTGCCTATGGGATGCAGGGACACACTCGAGGTAAGCGGCCCATGTGAGGCGGGTGGCTTGTGTGAGGCAGGCCCCACCCGTGTGAGGCAGGTGGCTCATGTGAGGCGGTACTCATGTGATGTGGAGCCCACAATGGGAGTTCAACCTATGTCCTAACCCATGCGATGTGGGGCCTAGGCTATGAGCTCGAGTGAGGTTGCCTGTGGGATGCAAGGACACACTCGAGGTGGGCGACCCGTATAAGGTGGGTTGCTCGTGTGGGGATTAATTCGCCATGCTCTATCAGTTCGAACTTTTAGAGCAAGTGGTTAATTGTCCTACATCAAAGTGGTATTAGAGCGGGAGGTCTTGTGTTCAAGACTCCTCACCAGGGGTGATTAATGCAGGGGCATCTTCACACCGGGCTCGAGTGGGGTTGCCTATGGGATGCAGGGATACACTCGGGGAGGGTGGCTCGTATGAGACGTGCCCCACCCATGTAAAGCGGGTGGCTCGTGTGAGGCGGTACCCATGTGATGTGGGGCCCACGAGGGGAGTTCGGCCGAGGTCCTAACCCATGCGATGTAGGACCTGGGCTATGAGATAAATGGATTAATTCGTCATGCTCTATCAGTTCGAGCTTTTAGAGCAAGTGGTTAATTGTCCTCAATGTATTTTCTAAAAAATCATAAGAAAATTTGAAAATTGTTTTTTTAATTCTTGTTATGATGTTTGAGAAGTATTAAAAGACTATGGATTTAATGATTTTAGACATGCATTGATTAAAAAAAAATATTTTCTATTTTTTCTATTTTCAAGTTAATTTTTGGACATTTTCAGTTTTTAAAATAATTTTTTTTTAAAATTATATTAATTGATAGATAATTGTATCAGCAATATATAATATCAATTTCTAACATATATATATATATATATATATATATATATATATATATATATATATGTAATAATAAAAATAAAAAAAAAATCAACACCACACCTTATAGTAGTTCAACCTGTCAGGACAAAATTTTTACCAAAGAATGGTCCGATACACCATTGAATACATAGTCAAAACACAAAATTAAAAATTAAAAAAAATAATAATAATAAATTGATAGATTCATGAATATCTCATTTTTTTTTCCTATTTTTGATATATTTTTATATTTTTTGGCTTCAAAAAAAAAAAAATTTCTGACCAATGCAAACCGATATGGCCCCAATACCGATACGCAATGTCGTATCGTATCATTTTTCCACAGGGCCGATACCGTCATTCAGAACCATGGTAAAAGGGTTCCTAGCAGATGATGTCGTCCTCAAACAAATATAGGAGATAACGAGAAAACACATTGAAGCAGCAAAACTAGGAAAACAAACTGGAGAAGAAAAGTAGTAGTCAGGAGGCCTTAAATATGCCACCGATCAATGATGATGACAGCAGGGTAGGATGTTTCAAAGCAAGCAATGGCTGCAAAATTGCTTGAGGAAATGGCTTGTAGATCCACCACCAACAAGCGATGCAGACAATGGACTGAATATCAGTCCTCAAAATATTTCGAGCAAAGTTACTCACCCACAATTATTTATTTACTTGAGAACAATTTGGACTTGCCCGTCTCTATCAAGCTAGAATTTGGGTCATGTGTGACTCTTAAAATACAATCAGATCATTAACGGGGAACACTTGTCAACATTTGTTTACTTAGATTTTGGGAGGGAAAGCATGCCCTCGACCATTCATCAGGGCATATTCGAAGCAATAATTAAGTAGCCAATCATCGCTTTTTTTTTCTTCTGAATGTTATCAAGAAGCCAATTGTCAGGCAAATTAATTTGCAAGGTCCAGAGTAGGTCATAATTCATGAAGGGGTTGGCACCATATATCCCTTGTATAATAGCTCTTGAACTTAATCAGTTTGGACTTGCTTGGGAATTTTTCATTTAATAAGTTTTGTGTATACTTATACTTGGAAAAGAACGTTTTTAACTACGCCTTATGGGGAGGGGGAAAAAACCTCACAATCCTCTTATTAGACGAAGGACCAGCTTAAGGACAACAGATCCAATTTTAGTTGCCTGATGATCTTAATTATTTATTCCTAGGAAACAAACCAACATAGTAAAACAAACATAGAGATGGAAAATTTAGATGCAGGTAGGATACAATCAAAACAGCATATCAGATGGAAAAAGGAAAACCATCTGTTAAGCATTCTCTTCAATTATTAGCATGAGTAAAAAATTAATTAATTAAGAAATCTACCCAATGATGGGAAAACAGAAAGAGATGGAAGACAAAAGGTCTTTACCTTGAACACGTGAAGATCCACAATCTGATTCTGACATTTTAAACTCATCTCTAACCCTTTTAAGCTCCAGCTTCAGCTTTTCTGCTGAAGACATGTTATCTGGGTGGAAATACTGAAAAATCCAGACTTAGAATAATTATAACAGCTCATTATGAGGTTGATCAAATTAATGTATTCTGTAATAAGAGGGAAAACCACCACAAATATCATACAATAAGCATTAGCAACTGAACTGTAGATGCCTTATCCTCTGAAAGACAATGTAAACCTTACAAAAGTTTGCAGACTTGCTGTGAATCTAGAGAGAGAGTTTTCTACTTTTATCCAGTCAGAACCACTGTGACAAATATCGCCGAGATTTAAAAAATCTTGCGATACTTTCGCAGAAAATTCATCAAACAATATTATCAAGAAAATTCATAGAACAATATTTTCACATTTATTTTAAAATTTAAAAGTATTTATTAATTTATAATTTATACTAAATATTTTTAATATTTTATTTTCACCTATATTTTCATGATAATATCAAAAGAGAAACATCAAAATCTGAAAATGTCCCAAGAAATTCCCATGCTGAGAAACTGCCGAGAACGAGATTTGTCACTATGGTCGGCACTTCAATCTTCCCACAAAACTACATAGATAACCACAACTCTGAACTTCCCATCTAAATATTATATCAATGTACCTAGCTAGCCCTTGAATTAAGCATCACTAGGTCTTAAAGCAATGCAGAAGTACCAATATGGAAATAAAAAGTCAAATGTTCATACAAAAGAAATAGCATATGGAAACAAATCAAAGATCGCTTACTTTTTCAACCAATTGTTCCTTAGGAGGTGATAACATAAAGGTTGAGGTAACTTGCCCACCAAGCTGGCCCAAAATAGCCAATCTCTGCACAGCTAACAGAAAAAATAAAACAAACTAAATCAGAAACCCAAATTTTGCATGCACTATCATGCAGCACAAAAATATTTAATCTATGTGGAGAACAAACAAGATAAAGGGGAGGGAGGTAATGCAATCAGTCCAAAGACAAATTTATAAAACAAAAGATTACACTAGGTTTTATACATGTGAGAAACAATACCTGAAAGACCTTTTTTTTCTGTGTGTGTGTTGGGGGGGGGGGTGGTTGGAACCTCTCATTACCTCCTCGGTAGAAGCTAGGAAATAAAAGGACAAAAGGATACAGCAATATCAGCAAGGCAAGAGGTGAACCCCTTGTCACCTCCTCAGTAGAAGCTAGGAAATAAAAGAGGGCGTAGAAACTGGACAGACTAGCCCGGAGGTGAACCTCTCATTACCTCCTCCGTAGAAGCTAGGAAATACAAGAACAAAAGGATACAACAATATCAGCAAGGCAAGGGGTGAACCTCTTGTCACCTCCTCAGTAGAAGCTAGGAAATAAAAGAGGACGCAGAAACTGGACAGACTAGCCCGGATGGCTGAAATCCAAATCCATGAGAAAGTAGAAAAAGGAGGCTACTGAAATCTGGCCTTGCAAGTGCCCAACCGATGATCATGGACATTAATTTGCTTCTTAAAGCAGCGCCAAACACAAGTTTACTATTGCAAATCCTGTCATTTATTTCCTTTCAAATCCCCCATAGAATCCTGAAGAAAATAAGAATCCATGACCATTTTTATGACCTTTAAAAAGGTCAATCAATCCATTCCAGCAGCACCTATCCGACTGATGTGTTAAAGAACCCAATGAATATCAAACTTCACGAGAAACGTCCAGATCTATTTAGCTGTAACAAAATGAATAAAAAGGTAGTCGATTGTTTCTTCTTTCATGCATCTATTCAGTAATATAAAATTTCACTTCCTAAGGTTGTTCACCGTTAAAATTTTGTTGGCCACTTGTTCATACAAAACCGCTGTGCTTTCCAACATCTCAATGCAGTACTGAATCATTTCCTCCTTGTTAATTTAACTGTACAGATTATATCAGCAGAAGTTCATAAAGTTGTCATCCTTACATATCTAGAAAAAGACTCAGCAACATCATTAGACTCGCTAGCAAGAACACCTAGCAGGAATGAATTATGTTTCCAACCATATAATTCACTTAGAAAAGTGTTTGAAACATCACCAACACCACCGCCATCATCGCGGCCTTCTCCTACAAATTTGGGATCAGCTTTTAAATGTAAATTGGCAAAAGTTTTATGACCAGCTGCCCCCCAGATATCAACCTTCCACTTTTACACGGACTACGGAACCAGACATGCCATAAAGCCTTTTTTTAATCAATACATGGTAGAAGCTCACACTAAATGGCTTACCGTTTGACAAATATTGGAAGATAGGGACGGGATTTTAGAGTGAAGTTTCTGCAAAGAAGACTCGGAGAGGCGGTTTTTGGTGTAGCTTGAAATAAGGACCCTAACAAGAATAGTCCCACACTGGCCTTTCCACACCAACTCAAACACTGCTAGTGGGTGCGTTGTTGCAGTTCCATAAAAGGCATATCTTTCTGTTATGTAGGTGGCCAAAAAGGGACTGACAATCCTAGAGATTTTAGACCTACCGACTTTGTGAGAAATGTTTTGAGAAACATCAACAAAGAATCAGGGCCTGTGTGGCTTTTGCTTCTTTTTTTTTTTTTTTAAAAAAAGCTTTTCTTTTTGAGATTTTGACTCTAAATATCACTTTTTAAGACCAAAAAGCATGGGCCAATCTTATTGGCCAAAGTCCTTAAGACAGGAAGCCCAACTTACATCAAGTCTAGCTCTCTTATAGACACATCCCATTCCGACTCACATTTGTTCCATGAACTCTGCAAATCACTCTCTCCTTCTTCCCATCCCTTCCCTCGTGCCATGCAAACAAGAGGCTTGCCATGGTCCCCGGCAAGACCCATGACATTCCCAGAGCCGCCAAAACTCTCTACCACACCTTCTGAGAGCAATGAATAGACAAATGGTCCACCATCTCCACTTCTCATATGCACATCACATAACAATAAGGAAACCATCAATCTCTTTTGGAGATTATCAATTGTTAGCACCAGGTTCCTCCCCACCAACCATGCAAATGCTGCAACCTTTTGTGTGTGTGTGTGTGTGGGGGGGGGGGGGGGGCGTGGTTGGTTTTATCGTTTTATCTCAAGTCGAGTTTGCCTACAACAACTCAATAAATTGTACTACCTGAAAATCTCCATTTGAGATCGTAAATGAAAGAAGTCCACATCACGTATTTGACTGAGTACCATTACCAGTACAAGATCAAGCGAGCGAAGATGTTGATGCTTTCGCCAAGCACGTCCAAGACTTGTAAGCTCAAATAAATAAGAAGATCGAAGACAGCAATGCCAGGTACCAAGAAGCAATGAGTGACTTGGCGTGAGATGATGTATTAAGAAGGGGACTTGGTTATAGTCTATCTACGCAAAGAAAGGTTTCCAAGGGGAAGCTCAAGTCCAAGAAAATTGGTCTATGACGAGTCAAGAGGAAGTTGGGTAACAATGCATATGAAATCCACTGCGCATTTGTTCAGGAAGTGTGGGATTTCTTTCTCACGGCTTCTAATGTGGCTTGGGTTAGGAAATTGAGTCTCATGAATATAGCTCTTATTGGTAAATGGTAATGGTGTCTAGGATGTGAAGAGGGAACACTATGGTGGACCCTTGTCATTAGCAAATATGGTCTTCAAACAGGTGGATGGGGTGATAAACATTCAACGCAATATCGGGCTTCTCGCATTTGGAAAGCAATCAGTTCGATCGAGCACTTGTTTCATCAAGGAGTTTCTTTTTCCCTTGGTTTAGATTCTAGAATTCATTTCTGAGATGATAAGTGGTGTAGCAAACGACCTCTTACTGAAGATTTTCCTAGATTGGCTCAGGTAGTGGTGGATGGATATATTACAGTGGATCGATGTTATTCCTCTATAAACGTTCAGGCGGTTTGGGCACCTCCTTGTCGACAGAATTTAAAGGATGATGAGACTGAAGAATAGGCATTATTAATCTCTCGCCTTGATACTGCAGTTCCCACTCCTATGGATTGTGATTCAATAATGGTTTGGTCCGCTCACACGTCGGGACGATTTTCAGTTCACTCCTATACAATGTTATAAGATCCATCATGTGTTCACCAATCTGGCTTCCCTTCTCACTGTGATTCAATAATGGTTTGGTCCACTCACACGTCGGGACAATTTTCGGTTCACTCCTCCTATACAATGTTATAAGATCCATCATGTGTTCACCAATCAGGCTTCCCTTCTCACTTATGGTATTATGGTGCCCCCCCTCCTCGAGTGGCCGCTTTTGTCTGGTTGGTGGGTAAAAAGTGGATTTTAACAGTGGACGACTTACAAAGATGATCTCTCATTATTCCAAACGTATGTTTGATGTGTATGGGGGATGCAAAATCAATCGATCATTTATTCATCCACTATATTTATGCAAGACGAATCTGGGAACATTATTTTGTCGTTCCTGGTATGGAATGGGTAATGCCCAGTTCTGTCTTTGCTCTTCTTTTGGCTTGGCATGGTGGTGGGATGGGTAAATCAACAAAGGCAACGTGGCGATTACTTATCATGGCGATATTTTAGGTTATATGGAAAGCTCGAAATGATCGTTGTTTTAACAATAGGGAGCTTTCGATGTCAATCTGTCTGTTTTGGGATGGGCTAATTATGTAAATATGATAGTCACTACGCAGCTTCATTCTCTGTTTCATTTTTAATTGTTTAGTGCTTTTGTTCTTTTCTTTTTTGCTCGCTCCTCGCAAGTTTTGATGAAATCTTTTGATAATTTTCAAAAAAAAAAAAATCTGGCTTGGCATGGGGGAGGAAGTGGGAAGACTGATAAAGTTTTGTGAAGGCTCATTGCTATGGCAATGTTCTGGGTAGTTTGGAAAGAGAGGAATGCGCGGTGTTTTCATATCAAGAGTTCATCCACTCGCGAGGTGATTGCTTCTATGGCAGTGTTCGGCTGCCTCTTTTGTTTGTGCTTCCTGTTGGCGTTGTATTCTTTTCGTGTCTTTTGGCCGGTTTTTCAATAAATTTTGTTCTCTCTAAAAAAAAATAGAAAATTGAGTTACTAGAACACTCAATGTGGCAGATTTATTCGAGTACTATGGCAAGGCATCTAATGTGCAAGATGAAGCCATTACCGATATGGATAAACAACACCCAAAGAAAAAGAAGGAAAAAGTTGAACAAGTTTTGCGAATGAAAACTACGAACACTGAACGGAGCCAATACAGGCAATACTTGGTGAAATGAAAGAACAAGCCCTATTCTAAATGCACATGAATCATGGGTGATGAATTGAAAAGATTATATCCGAACCTCTACTACTTGTATTAAGCGTCTAACTCATCAGAGTCAAGTTCTTTCCAACCTGGAAGGAATGATGTTGGCCCACGAGACCCACTATAGGCCCCAACCCACTTAGGCCCATTGTATAGCCCTACATGACGTAAGCTGATAACCCATCGTAGGTGCTACATGTGTTATTTATTTACATATTTGGAGGCCTAAATCAACGATTATAATTTACTATTTTTGGAAGATATTTGGGGGGGGGGGGGGGGGGGTAATTTAAATATGTAATTGAAGATATGAAGGGGATGTAATTGATATGATTGAAGATATAGGCTAAATTTAGAAACACGATTACTTTCCGTGTTTGCTTTTTATTATCAGGCTTTTACCATATTAAAGAGGATTAGATTGGTTTGAAATAAATTATGATTGATTGATTTAAAATTATTCTCTTAGTTGAGGGGATTTTAACTAAAGATCCATTTAGGATCTTAAAGTTTTTGTAAGAGAGGGTTAAATCGATAAAGTAATCTCCCTCACTACTCCATTATTCTTGTGGGTATATTTTTGGTATCGAGATCTCATTGGCTCAATATCCGGGTTGCACCAGTAGTCAATCCTCCCATTAACCCTACTATTATACTCACCCTCAAGGCTCCATTACATCCCACCAACATTGAATCATATGGCTACTTTCTTTTTCTTTTTCTTTTTTTAACAAATGATTGCTAAACAGGTTTACGAGATCACTGCATTGTAGTAGAAAGCAAGACTGCAAGACTCTGAGTGAAAGATGAAATAGGTGACCAACAATTCTCAACAACATATAGATGCAAGAGCACCTAGGATTTATAAACCATCTAAAAATAGTATAGCATAATATCAATCATAAAGGTTCTATACCATTTAGAGACAACTCTGTGATTGTGTTCCAGAATGTTGGTTGCAATGACTCCTTTAGATAAAAGAGTGACAAGACTAAGGGCCTGTTTGTTAATGCTGAATTTTTATACTTTGGAAAATGTTCCATGTTTAGTGGTGTTTGTTAATGCGGAAGAAGGAAAGCATTCCACCATTTTATGCCGAAATTTTTCCATGATAGGAGTCTAGCTTAATGGGGAATCAAGAATGCACTCCGTGATTATTTTTTTAAATCCAAAATTGTCCTTTGCAACAAAGATTTTCTCCCTTGTGTTATACACATCCCAACTTTTAACATGGGGCACTTCTCTGAGCTCACATGATTTATGTGTTAGATCCACACCGTCCATCAACTTTTCTATATCATTCTAAAGCATGATCCGAAAAAATATGCACATTCAAAGCTCAAGTCAACCACACCACATAAAGTAGTGGGACAGGAATGACTACAGTTAAAACCTTCCTGATGTCCACCATGAAGCTTATTTGCCATCAAATCTCTTTATAAGGTCACAAAGACCTGGATGAAGGAAAAACACAAAAATCTGCTTGATTAGAGACTTATGTGGCCCAAAGAAGTTTTCAATGATAGGCACGCAATTCCCACAATTTCTTGTACTGTGGCCCACTTAAGCCTTAGATTTGTCT
Organism: Magnolia sinica; assembly: GCF_029962835.1. Taxonomy (NCBI): domain Eukaryota; kingdom Viridiplantae; phylum Streptophyta; class Magnoliopsida; order Magnoliales; family Magnoliaceae; genus Magnolia; species Magnolia sinica. Next base: position 19,706,450 of record NC_080581.1, read on the forward strand.
TGTTTTTTGTCTTAATTTCTAAAAAAAAAAAAATGAATGGACGATATGGACAAAACATATATATCATGGTAGGCCTCACAAAGCCCTTAATTGTCCATATTTAGGTAGATCTTGATGGGATAATACGCAATCCCCTCCCAGATTTGGAGTGCGAATTATGTGCAAATTCCTTTCGCAGGAAGTTCCTGCGCTGGAATCTTAGGTGGAGCCCACCGTTATGTTTGTGATAAATCTAATCTGTCCATCCGTGTTTTGAGATCATTTTAAGACTTGAGACCAAAAAATGAGGATACAAGACTTAAGTGGGCTGCACTAAAGGAAAAGAAAAGGTTGGGTAGGAAAATCCCTAGTCGACAGTGATGTTTACATGCCATCAATACCGTTCATACTGTCATTCCTAATAAGATGAACTCAAACCACAAATATTAGCATAATTGAAAACTTCTGTGGCCGCACGAATATTTTAATTATGGGTGTCCAATCCTCACATTTTCGGCCCATTTGAGTATTGCATACAGCTCATTTTTAGCACTATGTCCTAAAATGATCTCACAAAATGGATGGACGGGGTGGATTTCACACAAACATCACGGTGGGCCCCACCTAGATTTCCAGCGGTGGACTTCCTGGGAAAGGCTTTCCCATGAAATCTTGCTCACACCTAGGGACATGGTTTGGCCAGTGGCTAGTGGTCAGTGCTCTATGGGCCCACCATGATGTATGTGTTTCATCTACGCCATTCATCCATTTTTCCAGATCATTTAAATATCAGGTGGACCACAACAAAGGAAAACAATAGTGGGCCCACAGAACACTGACCAATAGACATTGGCTAGTGGCAAGGTAACTAGCCAATCTGCCTCCCCAATCTAGGTAAATGTGTCAAATTAATATATTTCAAACATTTCAAACGTTAGTTAACAAACAAGTTATTTCTAAATTCACTATTAGTTTTCCGACTTCAAATTCAGATTTCAAATCCAGACTTTGGATTTTAGATTTAACAAACAGGCCCTAAAAATAGTACAATATTAGTGAGTTGATGATGGAATCAACGGAGCCAAAGAAGCAGCAAGCAAGGGTGTGAATTAGAGAAAATCCTAAAGGTGGGTTTGCTACCGAGATGTAGTTTAAGTGAATTTAGCCCCACCAGCAATTGCCACCACTTCAATTGGACTAATGAACATTGCCTCCTTCCTTCTACAAGCTCTTTGTTTTCTATTTGTTGTGTTAAAGTCTCTCCATTCAATTTGGAGTTCAATTAGTCCAAATTATTAATTACAGAAAATCCTGAAGGTGGGTTTGCTACCAAGATCTCAAGTGAAATGAGCCCCGCTGGCACTACCACCACTTCAATTAGACTAACCAACAATGCCTCCTTCCTCTTACGAGCTCTTTGTTTTCTTTAAGTTTGTTCATGTTCAAGTCTCCCTTCGATTTGGAGTCTAATTAATCAATATACTCATGAGGAAATGCACGATGCTCAGCTCAAGCCAACACTATTTTTCTTCCTCAGCCAAAACTCCATGCACGTAGGAGCCATCTTTTACTGACCTATGCCCGGTTTTATATAGAGAAAATCCCCCCTATATTTATGTTACAAATACAGTTATCAACTTATCCATCATCTAATTACAGTTATACCCGAAGAATTTCATAATACTTTCTTTTGTACACTTGACTTGATCAAAGCCAACAAAGGAAATTCATGTAAATGGCCAAAATGCCATTTTTAATAAAATATTGCTTAACCTCACCTAGATTCCCTTCAATTTGAAGCCTAAAACATCCAATCCGTGTGGCCCATCTAAGTTTTACGCTATGCTGAATTTTTGTATTTTCCATTAACCATGACAGGTCACACACCTAATGAAAGGGTTAGATGAAATACACGCCAAGGTAGCCCCACAAACATACCTATGGTTGGCGTCCTATACCATTGTTCTCTATGGTGTGGCCCACCTAAGTTCTAGATCCCGTTGGTTTTTTACCACATGGCCAAGTTTTGAGGGGCATACCTTATGCCCAGTGGATATCTAACAGACAGCATGGTAGGCCCACGGAGCTTGGGTGTTGTACGATTACACTAGCCCGACTATGCAATCCTAGGGTGGGCGTGAATTGCAATGGATGACTGGTGCGTGGGAGGAACATGCAATCAAGTCCACCTAGTCCATCGGATGTGCCACTAGATTTTCATTATGATCCTGAAAATCAGTCCCATCCAGGACTTAGGTGGGCGACACCATAAAGAGCGCTGTCAAATCATGTCCTAACCTCTAAATTCATGTGGTGTGGCCCACATGAGCATTGGAATGTCCTGATTTTCGGAGCATCTTCTTCATCCCAATGGTTTGTGTCAGATGAATTAGATTGGAGGAGCGTCCCTATCTCAACTGCTTGCCATGGTGTAGCCCACTTGAGTTTTGAATCGGCCTGATCTTTGGGCTCATTTGAAACCCACAATGGTGCACCTGATGGATGGTGTGGATCTCATCGAAATGAATGGTTCGAAAAGGCACGCCCCATAACTCCACAAGTCATGCAAGAGTTTTAACTATACGAAACAGTTGGAGTTTTGACGTCTTGCAGATGATTTCAATCCCTACACGGAATGCGCTCACACAACCGATAGGAATCATGTATAAAACTTGACTTGTGCTCTTTGGGGCCACCTTGTTGTATATATGAAATCCACTCCGCTCATCAGGATTCAGGTGTGCTCTTCAATTGTTAAGCCCTCGAGCGAAAAAAAAAAAATCAGTCAGATCCAAGACTCAGGTAAGCCATACCATAGGAAACAATAGGTATGGAACACCAACCATAGGTTTGTGTGGGGCCACCATGGTGTCTATATGTCATCAAACCTGTTCATCAGGTGTGACTCACAAAGATGAAAGGAATATACAAAAATCAGCCTGGTCCAAAACTCAGGAGGGACACAACCTGTTAATTTAGAGCTTAGGTGCAATTTTACATTGTCCACATTGTTACACCCATCTTAGTTTTTTATCCGGTTGATCTTTTGTTTGTACGGTGAACATAATGGCTAACACCTAATGTACAGAGTGGATTTCACATATACAAAATGTTGGCCCCAAAGAGCTTTGGTGCTCTACATGCTACATAAAACACACATTGTAGACAATTTCAATCCCCTATACACAATAAGTTTTTATTAAAAAGGATATTTTAGTCATTTCAATGAATTTCCATAGATGGCTCTTTAGCAAAGTGTATAAAAGAAAATATTATAAAATTCTTCGAGCATAACTGTAATTAGATGATTAAGAGGTGGATAACTGTAATTACACCACAAATATAGATGTTTGACAGAAAATTTCCCTTCTAAATATCTTCCGAGTCATATCAGTTCCGGTCCAAAACGATACAAATCACCACACTGATATGGGACGAAAACGAGATCGAGTCAAACCGAATCGGACCAAGTCAGGGTGAGTCATAGCGGTTTCAGTTTCAGTCCAAAATGATACAAATCACCACATTGATATGGGACCAAAACAAGATCAAGTTGAGACCAAACAAGACCTAGTCAGGGTGAGTCAAAGCGGTTTCAGATCCCAGGCATGTCCAACTCCAAAACTGGTAGTTAAATTCATTCCAATACTAGAGAGCAAATGCTAAGAAGAAGTGATGCAGCCAAATGGCCACACGTGCCGATTGATCAAGATTTGAAGAAAAGGCCCGCATCTCACGCGAGCACGCTCCGCACGTGTGCACAAGAAAATGCACACCTTCCTTTTTTAGCGATCATCACTTTCCGTTTTTTTCAAATCTCTAAATTAGGAAATCTGCTCTTTCTTTCATATCTTTATTTTTAGGCAGGGAATAATTTTAAATATTTGCTTATCTAAGTATCTTCTTATTTAGGAATTTCTTAATTATAGAATGCTTTGTTACTTAGGTGCTTTCCTATTTCATAGATTTTTAGATTTCATATCTTTTATTGCAGATTGTTATGTTGATTATAAATAAGACCTATGTCCTATGGAATTTTTTTAAAAAAAGCTGATTAATATTCTCTTTATGAAATTTTCTTATTCTCTACGGTAGCTGTTCGGGACTAGAGGACTGTTGAGCTTGCTCATGGTCTTGCATTCGTGATCTCTAGCATTTGGCTAGAGGATTGTTGGGTCTTTTTCCCACGATCTCTTTTTCTTATTGATTTATTTGCTTTCCCTTTTGGGTTTGCATCAAGTAGCCCCTCATCCGACAACTGAAGTCGTGGATGGTTGCCTGAAAAGGATAGTTAAAGAAGAAGAAAAATAGATGCAGCCAACAGTCCTTATGCAGCATGGAAAATCCATAGATTGGATAGGTGACTTGTTCCATAGCCGATATCTTTGGCTCATCGCCCAACTACAGTGGAGCCAAGGAAATGAACAAGATGGGCAACTGAAAGATGGGACCAAATAGTGCAGGTAATACAAAATGATGCCTGAACAGAAATGTGGTAATTAGGGCCAAGCACCGAAAAAAAAAATCCATCAGAAACCATAGTTTATCTATGAAAATGCCTCAAAAAATGAAAAGAAATGAGGGAAGAAAAGTATTACATGATGCGCAATAGAAGGAGTGGCATTTTTTCTTGTACCAGCAATGGCACAGGTGGGTACCTTCTTCCAGTAATCTAAGCTGTTCATAAGATGGGCCATACCCCAATATCTCCCTTGATGTAATTCTAGGTGCATTATTCCCTCTCAAATAATCCTAGCCCATCCAATTGGTGGCTTGCAAAATAGACAATTACAGACAATGGCCTGCATTTCATGGGCTCCAATTGGATAGTTAGGATCATCCAATGGGGCACATCATCAGGCCATCTCCCATCTGAGATGTCTCATACATTGCAATCATTGGGGGAGATGAAGCTTACTTGAAGACCTCTTAGTGCTGGCATCGGAATTCTGCAACCTGACCAAGCTATCCCTCAGGTCTTTAAACGTCACCCCTCCTATCCCTGCTTCTGTCTCCTTCTCGTCAATCTCCCTCAGCTTCTTCAGCCTCTCATTCAACTCCCCCAGTGAAAACCACTCCTTTTTCTTCTTACTTCCAGCCTCCGCTGGCCTCAGCTTCTTCAGCTTCTCTCCCAACTCCCCATAACTATACATCCTCACGAACTCCATCCTCGCCGCCTGCGATTCCGCCTCCGTCTTCACCTCCCCCATCTCCCGCCCGAAGATCGACGTCGGCAGCGACCCAGAGCCGATCCCAGAATCCTCCGGCGGCTTCAGCTTCAAGCTCTCCTTCAAGGCCTTCAGAGACAGTGGGCTCCGGATCTCCCCCTGCATCCCCCTCGACCGATCGGTCCCAGCCGTCGGATTCGACGACCGGAGCTGGCGGATGCTCTCGCGGATCGACTGGAAGGACAGCTTGGCAGAGTCCGCATTGGCATTGGGGCCCTTGCCGATGACGTTGCTCTTGTAGAGATCCTGGAAAGAGATGGTGGGAGGGGAGGAGGAATAACGGCCGTCGGAAGGGGGTGGGGCAGCGGATCGACGGCGGAATTCGGAGAGGTTTTTGCGGATTTCTTCAAGGGAGGCGACCTTCGAGGGTTTGGGAGGGGGAAGAGGAGGATAAGGGCTTCGAAATCGAGATTGAGGAGGAGGAGATTGGCGGAGGCTGGCTTTGATGCTGCTTAAATAGGAAGAAGCGGATGGAGGTTTATCGTCTTCTCCGCCATTGGAGGAGGAAGAAGAAGAGAAGAGATGGCAGAGGCTAGGGTTTTGTATTTGTACGGTTTTTCTGCAACCGGAGCGGAGCTGCAGCGCCATCTGGTGGGGTTTTGGGTTTTGGGGAGGAAGGAGATGGCCTTGGACTTGTTAGGTTTTAGGAGGGAAGGGGACGTGAATTGCCTGTGCCCTCGGCCCACAGAAATGCATGTGGCCAGAATCTATGTGGGGCCCACAGAGATGACTATGACGAATCTCTTCCGTCCATCAGTTTCTCAAGATCACAATAGGACAGAATTATAAAAATCAGGAAGATTCAAGATTCAGGTGGGCTCCACAACACTAACCAGTGAGGATTGAACACCCACCATTGTAAACTTTGCAGGCGCCATAGAAGCTCTTTCTCAGGATGATCTTTGCGTCTACGGTTTATCTGAGTCATATTTACCATTTGAACGGTTTGGATGGTATGTCAACATCATGGTCGGCTCAAGGAAGGTTTGAACGGTGGACATTTTTATTCTCGCTGTTTAGTATGGTGTGGCCCACCTGAGTCTTGGATGTGCCTAATTTTTGGGTTCGTTCCTATTTGGGTGTTTTGAAACTGATGGACGGAGTGGATTTGTCACGGGCATCTCTATGGGCCACACATAGCTTCCGACCATAGGAACTTGTGTGCGGAGCCACAGGCACGTCGCGTCCGAGGGAACGAGGTGGACTGGGGAAGAGGTGCCGCCGAGAATCGAGGCACACGTGCATGGATGGTCATCCTCCAGGTCCGGATCTAGGAGGGTTCTGTGGGGCCCACATATATGTATATGTTCACCGTCCATCCAGTTTGAAAGATTATTCTATGGCATGAGCCAAAAACAGAGGCAGATTAAAGGCTCAAGTGAACCACACCAGAGAAAGTAGTGAGAACTAAAAGCATACCGTTGAAAACTTTTGGGGCACAGAAGTTTTCCATGAAGTTGATATATGTTTTCAAGGACACAGGTCTGTGTGGCCTTATGAACAGTTTGGATGGCAAACAACCATCATGGTCATGGTGGGCTTTAAGTAGTTTTCAAATGTAGGAATTCAATCTCCACTTCTTCCTATGGTGGGGTACACTTAAGCCTTCGATCTACCTCATTTAAGGGCTCGTTACCTAAAATAACCTGTAAAAATGGATGACCAGCGTGGATGAAATATACATTACCGGGACCCTATAGATCACTTGACAGGACGGTCTGGCTCTTACAGAGGTAATATCCAATCCCCGCTCGACCTTGTTAAAATGAAGCTTGTAAGATAACAATGGTACCATTTTAATCCGGTCATTATTTCTGCAGCATGAATTAATTATTGTTGGGCTATTTTTAAGCGAGTCGGGATCCTCTGTTATCTGGTCAACAGGGAATTCCTGATACCCAAATTCTCATTGGTCCATGTCACCGCTCACTAAAAACATAAAAAACAATATAAAACAGCTTCGGACGCCAAACCATTAGGGTAACAGGAATTCTCTGTTGACCTGATAACAGAGGATCCCGACTCTTTTTAAGCCTCGTGAATTATTTAAAAACTTAAATTTGATGGGATTGATATTCTTTCATGATAGATGTAAATAAAAGTAAATGGAGAGAGTTGGGGAATGGTATTTAAAGTGTATTTGGATTAAAGTAAATGTATATAAATGAAATTAAAGTAGATGGTTGTTGATGCAGTTTTCGACTCACCCCCCTTTCAGCATTCAAATACCTGGTGAAAGAGACCTTGGCTAGTTCAGGGGACCATTCGATGCCTAAGTTAGGCTTGGAATCTGGGTCTAATGGTAAAGATTTAGGGTGAGAAGTAGATGTGTATCCGTCCCTTTTACCATGGGTAGATCCTCTATTTATAAAAGTAGAGTAATCCCGTGACGTGTAGAAATTTCCCTGAAGGGATTGATCGATATCTTTTAAGGATTTTAAGATCTTTGATCCCCTAGATTTTCGGGATCGGAGTTTATCCTCCGAAGATCTTAGAGGGACATTGAACCGCCTTCTTATCTCGGCTCTAATTCCATAGGAGGTAATAATAGTCGAGATCGGTTTGGCCGACCGTTCACTAATCTTGAATATCAACATATTTGGATGGCTTACGCTAGGCGTCTGACTGACGGTCGACCCATAGCCGACCTACAAGATAGCTCGGGCTGACGTAGGGCCAAGGCCGGGTTTATAGACGATCGATGTACAGAGTCGGCCTGAAGTCACCTCTGAAAAGACCTCTTGAGCGTCTGTAAAGGTGTATTGGCCTCCGTGGAGGTCTTGCCCTTTGGCTCAGGACAGTAGGCCCCGGGCAAGATCGGACATGTAGGCCCCGGGCAGGCTCGGCGCCTGGTAAGTCCGGGTCATGTCTCTCCTTTCGGCGTTCTGAACATGTGAGCATCGGTTAGGCTCGACGCCTGAGGAGTCCGAGCCATGTCAATATAGTTGGTTCACTCCATAAGCCAACTCATCTGACTTGTCATATTTTTCCCCTAACAGTGAGCCCCCCTACTCCTTGTGCCGACATATAGAGGTTGAGGAGTAGATCGGTGTTAGGTCGGATTATGCGTGGTCCAAGCTTATGATGAAGCGTTTATTGCTGGTATGACGACTAGCTCGAATACCGAAGTGGACTACCTCGTCTTGAACACACGTCAGTTCAGTTTTTGAGGCCGCACGAGCGAGAGGTCGTCATCTCAACGGCGAGGCAAATGAGCGTTGGACGCGTGGCAGGGCATCTGATGACGGATTCGTACGGCGTGTGGCGTGATGCCACGTATCAAACTGGGGAGTCCAAAAAGGTGTTGAGTCGGCTTCTCATTTAATGTGTGCGTTACATGGCGCAGCTATAAAAGGAATGCCTTAGCCTCCGAATCGACTCCATTTTCATGCACCTTTTTTCCTGCTCTCTACCTTTCCTTTCTCTGCCCTCTTTGCGTTTTCCGACCGTCGTTACAAACTCTAGTGAGCATTTTTCTCCCTCCATTTCATTTAATTTTAAACAATGTTAGGCTCCGTAAGCCCTTGGGAGGGAGTGTACAATGACGAGGGTGGAATGAGCAGCTTCTGGGCCGCTTGAGAACCACCCACGTTGATAGCGAAGACGGTGGTCGATGCTGACGCCACATTCCAGCATTCGTAGAGGGTGATGGAGTCCCCGGCACAGAGGCCGGTGGCATCTGCTAGAGCATCTGACTCGTCTTTGGGCGGGGGGCAGTGATAAAAACTGCTCCAGGCAGGCCCAACCCTCCTGCCGTGGACGAGGATGACGAAGCTGAGGAGGCCGATGAAACCACGGCTGAAAAAGCCGCTGCTGAGGAAGGATCGAGGGGCCAGTACCCTCAGTTTTGACTAAGGACGGCTTACTTTGGATCCGGGTTGGATATTATATCCCTGACTTATCAGCCTTGGCCGAATGAACTGCCCGACCGACCCCCTCTTGGGGCGGTCGCGATTTTTCAGGTCGCAATGCAGTGCGGCCTCCTTTCACCGCTGCAGGAGATCGCTCAGCATCTTCTAGGCTCTCTTGGTTTGGCTCCAGGGCAGATAGTTCCGAACGGGTGGAGGGACTTGTTCGGTTGTGCAGTCCTGTGGGCTGAGACGGATCAGCCAACGCTAACCATTAACGAGTTCCTCTATCTATACCAAGTGAGGCCAAATCCTCAGCAGCCCAGCTGGTATTACTTCTGCTCTTGGCAGAAGAAAGGAGGAGTTCTTATAACCGACCCTCTTTCCTCCAACAAACACTAGAGGGATTGGTGGTTCTGGGCCTACGGTCGCTGGGAGATGGCCGGGTCGGAGTCATTCATACCTTTTGTTCCCCGGGCTTTTTTTAAGTCAGGTGACTTAGCGTTTATTATTTTTCCTTCTTAGTTAGTTGAACCTCTTTAATGTATCCTCTGACCGTTTATGCTCCTTCAGTCATCCTCCGGCATCGTCCAGGAGTTGGACCGAGCTCGGAGGCTCGAATCAGGGATCTAAGAGCACTGGATCCGGAGACGATGTCTTGTAAAAGACTTCTCCAACCAAAGCGCCTTTTTTAGGCAGGCTTGGACTTGGTTCCGACGGGTATGACCCATAGCTGAGCATTAGTACTTGGCATATTTTTTTTTTTGTTTCGTTTACTGACACTTGTTCTATCATGCTTCTGACATAGAGATGTCTGAGACTCGGTCGATCATTCATCCCCCTTCCAAGATGAAGGCTCCTCCTCGTGGCGAACCTCGGGCCGATACTCAGCCCTCAAAGAGGCAGAAGACAGTCTCCAAGAGTCAGGGGAAGGCTACCCCTCCTCCTCCGATTGTCATATAAGTCGCGGATGAGGGTGCAGAGGTGGCGGAGGCGGTTCCACCGAGCCTCTGGAGGTTTCCGATCCAGGACCTGTTGTAGAACAGGTCCCTGAGAGGAGAGAGGAAGGGGAAGGGGATAAGCCCCCCAGTGGAGAAAGGATGGGCTTCCTTCGGAGCATCGAAGGGATCCTCCATTGGGCGAGTTACCAGAGGACCGAGGAGGATTTCGCTGGCCTCTTAGAGTCCTCCATGGAGTGAACGCTCGCCAAGATGACGAGGATGCTCCTCGAGGTAAGAGCAAAATCTTCTGTTCTTCGTTCTGCTTCTCTACCCGATGGTAATTTATTTTTGTTATTGTTTTATGCAGTTCACGTCGTGTGCGCTGAGGGCCCGCGCCGAGCTGTCCAAGGCCAACAAGCGCGCGGATAATGTAGAGGCTCGTGTTGCCACTGTAACGGT